>NW_023502241.1:0-103412 GCF_013396075.1 Fusarium subglutinans
TTTATAGGTTTATTATTAGGCCTAACTAATTATAATTTTATTTTTTTAGCAAATTAAGGTATTATTAGCCTAGATAATGCTAGTTTTTATTATTTTTAAGGGATATAGGGCACTTTAAGTACTTAATTTTCTTTTTATAGGAGGTTTTTTAGCAGCTTAACCTCTATAATAGGGTATTTTTGCCTTTTAAATTTAATAGTAATAGCTAAAATCCTTTTAATTATATAGTAGATATATATATAAGGGGCTTATAACCTGTTAAGAGGGATGTGTATGTATTAACTGTGGCTAACTAAGGTCTCGGGCCGGGAGGTCCGGCTGATATATAAGGTAGGTGCCTCAGGCACCTTTAACAGTATCACACTGTACGTCTGGGCATGTCTCGGGAAGCAAATAAAATACGGACACTAACGCGCTAGCTACCCGCGAATTCATAGTGTAGAAGAGTAGTGTGTATTTTATTAAAATAACCAAGACATTCCTGCTAATCTCGCTATATAGCGGGGGCAATCAAACTCACCGTCTGATCGGCTCATTCGAAACTCTGTTACCCCTCTTTGATGCACTGTGTAAGATGTCCAAATTCGACATGAAATATTGCCTCTTTGGGTAATACTTTTAATCGTTTCTGATTCTTTGATTGGTGGATGGGCAGACTAACTAAGAGGTATTAAAATATTCGTTCGAGACGAATATAGCGGAGTTTTCCTGCACTGTTTGGGCTTTGGACCTGGTCAGCTGCCTCAAACCCCAGCGTCATGGGAGAATGCCATTGGTGGAGAGGAAGTCTAGAATGCTATATTGACGTCACAGTTAGCCCATGTGATGGTTGCAGTCACTATCACAGCTCTAGACTGCCTCCTTTTTGACGCGTCTCGAGAATGGTGGGGTTATATAGAAAAGATGGTATAACCCGTACTAACGTCAGAGTATAAATACTCCATCGGCTCGCGATCGAGAGTGGCTCCCCAGAGTAAGTCATCTAGGATTGCATCTTCGTCACATGCTGCACAATGTCTAATGTAATGGCCAGTGATTCTTCCCGCCATCGCCGTATCGGCAGACCCTACGGCAGTAAGGATTCATATGCGCCACGCATCAAGAGAGGACTGACATCAACGTCTGATAACAGAGCACCTCCGGGACCAAAGGCTTTGACAGATGATGAGATCAGACTGAAGCTAGACAAGAAAGATCCTCCTCCAGATCCTCGCTATTC
The DNA here is from genome assembly GCF_013396075.1 of Fusarium subglutinans. Lineage (NCBI taxonomy): Eukaryota > Fungi > Ascomycota > Sordariomycetes > Hypocreales > Nectriaceae > Fusarium > Fusarium subglutinans. The sequence continues at coordinate 1,220 of NW_023502241.1, forward strand.
CCTCGCAAGAGAAATCTTGAACCTCACGACGCAGTGGCCATGGGAGTGGACTGAGAACTTCGAGCCCGAGAAGTGGACTGTCGCCATGACGAGGGACCTGCGGGATCTGATCAAGGGGTACCAAGGCAGGTTCAATCTTTACGGCGATAGCTGTAAGAATCTCAAGGTGCTTCTGGTTCGCTCTGCGAGGGAGCGGGATAAGAACAATCCGAAGCTCACCAGAGATGATCTGAGTAATACCCTCAAGTATTATAGTCTTGAGACCAAGAAAGAAAAGAAGCAACAGCAAGTGTCTGTGCCATGTGAGAATACCGCCGCGACACCGATCGTGATTGAGGATACGCCGCCGGAGACACCACATGCTGTGTCACGGGCTTCTCCGGCGCCGTCTTCCTCATCGGTCGTGTCCAACTACACATCGGCGTCCTCTCCTGTTTCGAGAGCGTCGAGTGTAACGACGGTCACGGCGGATTCTCCAGGGGCAACACGTGCGGAGCCATCATGTCCGACCGTCCACGAAGATCAAGTGGACGAGACGATGCAAGATGACTCCATGTTTGTGGAAACAGTATCAGATTTTCCTGGATACAGGAGCTCCAGCGCTGATAAGGGAGAGGACTGCAAGTCCCCTAAATCAAACCCATCGCCGCAAACTGAAGGCATGGAGTCTGAACCCTCGGTTCAACCTCAACCTGAGGAGCCTTCTGAAACTGTTGAACGGCCTGAAGCTCACGTCAGAGAGTCAGTAGAACCAGAGATGGACATCGACTCTGACGTTGCCATCCACGAGCCTGTTGCTCAAAACACTACAGAATCAAACTCAAGTTCGGTAAGTAAAAGTGTCTTTGAAAACTTATAGTCAGCACGTGCTTACTCGTCATCATAGCCGCAAGCACAATCAACTCCTTCACCCCTATCAACTCCAGAGGACATCATCAAAAGTCTAGAACTTCTAGAACTCCAAGAAAAATCAGAAGGGGAAAAACTCACATCCCTCCTCACAACCTCAAAAACCAAAGTCCAAGCCACAGAATCCGCCATGGCACAAGGCTCCGACAGAAAACTCCGAGCCCTATGTGAAAACCTAAAGATGTTCCAGGCAAGAAGGGCAGAAATCATCGACGGCCTAGCCTTTCTCAAAGAAAATTTAGAACGACGCGGTGTACACCCAGAGTCGGATGAATACAGACAAACTCTGCTTCATAACAACTCAAGACTGCAGCACTGCGAGACTACAATACTGAATGTGCAGAAAGAAGCCGAGGAGGAATTTCAAAAGGCGACGCTAAGGGAGATTGAGATGAGAGGGCAGCTTGAGAAGGAGTATGCTGAGTTTGAGCAGCTGCAGGATAAGGAGAGGGGAATCTGTCGCAATGTGCAGTATTACAGCTTCGTAGCCTCGCTATTGAGGCTGGGGCCCCTGAGACTGGATAGCTTGTTGTATAAGCTGCGGTACAGTGGTGTTGATATGGTTGGTGAAGTCAAGAAGGTAAGTTGTTTTGTGCCAAGAGATGAACGGTTTAACTAACTGAGATTATAGAACTCTCCGGATGCCGTGCTGGATCACGCCATGACGACCTGATTGTATTATAGTCAGATGATCTGACAATCATGAAAAACATGTAGCGTGTATGGGAGCGTGTATTGTGTTAATGTACTGTGACTTTCTCTTCTATATGGTTATGGTCAGGGGTTTGTGTCTGTTTGGGTGCTGTTACTGAATGGAGCGAGCGTTGCAAGACCTCATGGCTGAAGGGCCAGCTGATACCACTCGTGTTTTGGAAAATATCATTCTTAATTTCTGTTTCTTCTCATACTACTGAGCGTCTGCGCGTTGAGCTATGAAGTATTTAGTATCGTTGGTGGTCTAATAAGTGAACCATTCAGCTAAGGTACCTGCGACACTGGGCCATCTCGCCGTAAAAACTATTTGGTCCTTCTAATTAGAGCTGTTCCTGTGCCTGGCAACAGGTGGACTTGTTGGTGTTGTTATGACGGTGAAGGTCCAAGTCTCATGAGGTTGACGATGTTTCATGGCGGTTCTGAAAGGGACGAAGTGGGACGTTAGGGAAACTGAGAGATTGAAACGTTTCACACAGTTCAGAGAATTGCGGGGCATTTGACGCTATTTTTTTAGCGGTCCTGTGGCTCAAATGGATTAAAGATAAAAGACTAGATGGCTTACAGTCACAGAACATCATGGACTTTTGTGATTAGGCAACCAGATGTTACTCCGAGGTTTGTATGAGCAATATTTCACTTTCTATAACTCCATCTCTAAAGTGCCCACCATTCGCTGCTTCATTCGAGAGCTGGTTAGGTCTGGTTCGCCAGTGACCCTAGGGTAGGCATCAACCCCAATGACTCCGCCAAGGCAACAAAACACCATCTCCAGGCATACCGACCAATTAATCGCATCGCATCCCAGTCTTGTTCAACTGCAATGATAAGGCTGATCAAGTGTCTCTCCACTTAGAGGCAGCTTGTGATGCTTTGAAGTGGGCCCCCTTTCTGCTGCGATCAACAAGGATCCAATGCAAGTTGCGGAATGACTTTGATAGTGCTGTAGAAAGAGGCAAACCGTGGGCCACTGTTCTCGCTGTAGGGACAGTTAGTGGCGAGGCACAGCGACTGTTGATGCAGGTCCGTTGGTCAGCTGCATTAACGGTTGCCTCTTTGGATGGAACGGCAAAGGGTGACAGAAATCCAAGTCTAGAGGAGTCAAGACGTTTATATAATTCAGACAGGTATTTATGTGAGATGAGCAAAATTAGGTCAAGGGAGACTAAGAAGAGAGCATCTTTTAATTATTTAATTTTGAATTTGGAACCTTGAGCAATTATCCTAAACTTGTAAGAGCTCGACAAGCCTTAAGGTAGACCAGCGATTTCTTTTGTCACTTCAGGGGTCGGTCAATTGGCCGTGATGCATTCGTTGCCTCATGCAGGTGAGACTTGTTGGCCAACGCCTACGTCAAAAGAGGCAGTGAATAAAATGCGCCGAGCATCAAGTGAGTAAGTGAGTGAGTGAATGACGAAAAAGGCAGCCAGAGTAAATATATAATCACCCTCTTGTCCTCTCTCGACCTCAGCCCATCCCCAGTATCATCCATCATGGCCGCCAACACCAACACCACATCCACTGGCACAAAGAGCATCCTCGCCCTAGGCTCAGTCAGCAGCCTAGTAGAATCCCTCTTCCCCGGCGGCACAAGCCTCCCGCCCGTCGCATTCCTTCTCTACCTCACACCCTATCTCTTCCAAGCCGTTGGCAGCGCCGCAAAGTCGCAGTTCATCTCGAGTGTCGAGATTAAAGCGCACGATGAGATCTTCAATTATGTCATGAGCTGGGTTGCGAGGCATAAGCTCTCGCGCAATAACCATCGCCTTCTTGCGTCGAGCACCCTCGATCATGAGCCCTTTTCGCTGATCCCGTCGCCGAGTAATCAGGGTGATGGGGATGATGATGTGGATGATGTTGATCCGACTGCGAGTCTTGATGAATTGAGGTCCAAGATCTCACTGTATAATGCGAGACCTTTGCATTGGACACCCTCTGTGGGCACGCATTTCTTTATGCATGACAATCGCCTCATCTCCTTCACAAGATCTGTCGAAAGCCAGGAATCGTCCCCCTTCTCACGACGCCCGGAGAAGATTGAGCTTTCATGCGTCGGTCGCAACGCCGATGTGCTCAAGCGCATTATCTACAACGCGCGCATCGAATACCTCGAGAAACAACGAGGCCGCACAAGCATCTATCGAGCAGTCAAGTCATTTGGAGACGAGCTCTCTTGGACAAAGTGTATGTCCAAGCCAACACGGCCTATGTCGACTATTGCGCTCGACGAGGCCATCAAGCAGAGCCTCATCAAGGATCTTTCGCGATACTTGAACCCTCGCACTAAGAATTGGTACGCCACGAGGGGTATCCCCTACCGACGAGGCTACCTCTTCTCAGGCCCGCCAGGCACAGGAAAGACGAGTTTGACGCTTGCTGCTGCTGGGTTGATGGGTCTCAATATCTATATGATCAGTCTCAGCTCGCCTAACCTCTCGGAAGACAGCCTCGCAACGCTCTTCCGCGATTTACCTAGGACCTGTCTTGTTTTGTTGGAGGATATCGATGCAGCGGGCCTGACCAACAAGCGCAAGAAGCAGGAGGCCCAAGCAAACAACGGGCCACCGAAGCCTATGCGTGAACCTATCTCTTTGTCAGGCCTACTCAACGTTATTGACGGTGTAGGCGCGCAGGAAGGTCGCGTCCTGGTGATGACATCTAATCACACCGAAAACATCGACCCAGCCTTGTTGCGCCCCGGAAGAGTCGACTTCTCCGTTGAGTTCGGCCTCGCTTCGTCTGAAACGATCACCCAGCTGTTCAGACTAATGTACGGAACCTCCCACGACGAGGTTGGGTCAATTGAACATGCTGCGACGACGGAACCTTCGGAGAAGTCAGTGGACACAACAAAGTCCGTAGCTGCGTTGGCGGAGGAATTTACAAGGCTAGTTCCCTCGCTGGTGTTTAGTCCGGCGGCTATCCAGGGGTATCTACTCATGCACGAGGATCCGATTGGGGCTGTTGATGCTACCGGAAAGTGGGTTGAGGAGCAACAGAAGCTAATGGAGAAGGCTAAGAATGATGTTGTTGCGGCTGAGAGTGAAGGAGACAAGAAGGAGAGCCTTGTGAATGGTGCGGAGGAGACCAAGGGAGAGGAGAAGTAAGACTTCAGATGTAGGCTTCTGGCCTAAGTTTAGATGGCCTTCATTAAGTTCAGTGAAATTAGGATAAGTTTAGTACACGACCCATACGTACATAGCAAAAAGATCATGAATTGACTTCTATTGTTCTATATCCAAATCCTTCGATCTATCGGAGTCTACAGCTTCCAGCGCAGCAGAGTAAACGAGTGCTTGGGGAACGTAAACAAGCCCTCGCCATTCCACTTGGACTCCTTAATGCCAACCTCCTCCTTCTCAGCAGTGTTGACAACCTTGACGTCCTTTCCACTAACAGTATGAACCTCCACCTCCTTACCACCCGTCAACCCTCTCAACTCCGTCTCAAAGTCCTTCTGCTCGTGGATGTTCACCACAGCAAGGTTGACCACACCATCCTTATCAAGCGCAGCACTAACATCCAACCACGGCGTCTCAATAGCACCGCGAATCCACTCCGGATGTGTAGGGCCCTGATACTCTCCAGCGCGAACATTCACAGCGATTGTAGAACCGCGCATGTACTTGCTGTAGAGCAACAAGGACCACCAGGTCGGTTGCTTGAGGAGTCCGTCCTTTGTGGTCATCAGGGGAGAAATGACATTTACGCTTTGGGCGATGTTGGCCATGCCCATGTGCTTGGATTGACGGACAAAGACGTTCAGCCAGATTGCGACGGCGAGGGCGTCGGAGAGGTTGTATTTCTCTTCGGCGCCTTCTTCGCCGGGGGCGCGGACGGGATCCCATACGTTCCATTCGTCAAAGCAGATCTTTTGACGGCGGACGGAGGGGGGGACTTTGTTCTCGATGCGAGCGAGATCAATGAGACCGGCTGTGATCTCGATAGCACGCTCAGCAGAGCGAGGGGCTATACCATTAGCATCTTGAACACCCAAGACATGAAGATGAGAACTTACCAGTAGCGTTCTTGTAGTGATCCTCACTAGCAGTGTAGATGTGAATGCTGTGCTGATCAATAAGACTAGCAGTAGTGCTTCCGCCCAGGCCGTGAATGTCAAACTTGATACACTCCTTGATGACATACGCGTCCCAAGAGCTGTGGCCTGTTTCGCCGCAGAGAATGAGTTCCACGTTGGGATCAAGAAGCTTGATGGCTTTGGCCCATTGGTAGGCTTTCTTGGCGTAGTCTTCCTTTGTCATCTGGCCGACTTGCCAGGGGCCGTACATTTCGTTTCCGAGGGCCCAGTATTTTACCTGGGAGTGTTAGTGATGAGATGGAAGAGGAGGGGAGAGGGATGGGGTACGTTGTAGGGCTTCTCGCGGCCGTTTTGACGACGGAGGTTGGCGTAGTATGTTGGCCGGTCGGAGTTGCAGTACTCAACCCATGCGAGAGCTAACAGAGTCAGTATTTGGTGTTGAGAAAGTGATGGTGAGACTGACCTTCATCGAGAGTACCTAAACTCAGTTAGTAGCTATTTCTTTGAGAGGAATATGAGACTTACCAGTTCCAAAGTTGAGAGCAAAGTAAGGCTCCGTGCCTACAACCTCACACCACTTGAGAAACTCATCCGTACCAAACTCGTTGGTCTCAGTACCAATCCACGCAAGTTCAGGTCTATCCCCATCAGCCTCTCACTCAATTCCTCATACAAGAGGCACTCACCGAGCAGGTCTCTTCTCCCTAGGCCCAACACCATCAAGCCAATGATACGTAGCAACAAAGTTACCACCAGGATATCTCACAACAGGACAGTTGAGCTCCTTGAAGGCTTCAATGACATCCTTTCGGAAACCATTCTCGTCCGACAGGGGATTTCCAGGGTCGTAGATGCCGCCGTAGATGCAGCGACCCATGTGCCTGTAACACGTACGTCAGGGTGTGATTTCGTCAGCTGAGGGTGAGGCTGGGACTTACTCTGTGAAACCGCCATAGATGTTATCCTCGATCTTGGAGATGATAGCACTGGGGTCTACCGAGATGGAGGGACGCTCATCGTCAGCAATGCGAGTAAACGTAGCCATTCTGAACCTTTGTCTACAAGAACAACTCGACGGTGTTTTTTGCAGAGCAGAGAAGAGAGAAGTCAACCAATTTATGCCTGATCCTCCAACGCCATCTCCATACTAACGGTCAAGTACGGCGAACCCCTCACCTTGGACAATACCATCAGGCGCAACATGTCACCGCGCTTGTTTAAACCCTGTATAAGCCGTTTCTTAACCCACCTTTCCACTCGTCCCATTGGCGCGCTTGTCCTCCTCCGCAGCACGAGACCCGTGGATTCTATTCTCGGCCGGGAGATCCAAGTCCGGAAGTCTTCTCCACTGCTAGAGTCTGCTGTAAGTCAGTCGTAAACTTTGCGCACCAGTCATAGAAACCAAGTCGGTACGCGTAGCGGTACAGAGCCGCACTTTGTGTGCGCTCCAATCGGAAGGGATCGCAGGGCTTGATAATCTCCGCGTTGACAGGTCAAAGACGTGAACTTCGCTCCTCGTCAAATCCCCATGGGCAATTTCTCCCGCAGTGACCCGCTGTAGACCCCCATATTTTCCCAACTAGAGTTATCTCACCCCATGGGAAAAAAAACATGTCGTACCTAACTCAAACTTGCTTTGGGCCTCGATGATCCTTTTTCTAAAGTTCCTCTTGACGCTCGGGTGCTCGGAACGGCCCCTTGCAATGGATACCTGTAGAATAACATGTATAAATACACCCACTAAACCACCAGATCCTCTCTCAGCTCAGTAAATAAACCTCCATCATCGACATCATGGCTCTTCCACCAAAGTGGTATCAGTTCCTCGTTTCTGTGTTTGCCTCTCTTGGCTCTCTTCTCTATGGTTATGATCTCGGTGTAATTGCCGAGGTCATTGCCTCTGGGAACTTTAAGAGCAAGTTTGGCGATGATCCCAATGCCACGTACGTTAACCTCATTCTTATGTGTTGACTTAAGCTAATGAGTGAGTCCAGTGGTGCTGTTGTGTCTGTATTCACGGGCGGTGCTTTCTTTGGTGCCATGTTCGCTGGTTATGCTGGTGATCGCCTCGGAAGAAAATGGACGATCATGATCGGTGCTTTGATCTTTATTCTCGGTGGTAGTCTCCAGACTGCTGCTGATCACATCAACTACCTCTACGCGGGCCGTTGTCTCGCTGGTCTTGGGTATGTCCCCTCAGAACCCGCATCTGATCACAACTAACAGAGTCAGTGTCGGTTTTCTCGTCATGATCGTTCCAGTCTACCAAGGAGAGCTCTGCCACCCTGACATCCGAGGCCGTGTGACAGCCCTTCAGCAATTCATGCTCGGCGTCGGCGCCCTCGTCGCCACAGCCATCGGCTACGGAACATACACCAGCATTGGCGACGACAACTCAGGCCAATGGCGTATCCCCCTTGGCATCCAGAACCTGCCCGCCGTGATTCTCGCCGCTCTAATTCTCTTCTTCCCCGAGTCTCCTCGTTGGTTGATTGACCACGGCCGTGCTGATGAGGGTCTTCAAACACTCGCCAAACTTCACGCGCATGGTGATATCAACGATACTTGGGTTAAGGCTGAGTTTGATCAGATCCAGGAACGTCTTGCGATGGAACATGAGGCTTCTGCCAAGAGCTATAGTGAACTTTTCACTGATAGGTCGTGCTTTCGACGCCTGTGGCTTGCTATCTCTGTGCAAGTCGCTGCGCAAATGACCGGTGTTAGTGCTATTCAGTACTATTCTGTTGAAATCTACGCCAAGATTGGTATCAAGGGTGACGAGACCCTTCGATACCAGATGATCTCCTCCGTCATCGCCCTGGTTGCTCAATTCATCTGCATGCTCGCCATTGACAGAACAGGACGTCGCTGGCCTTTAATCGGCGGCAACATCCTCAACTGCATCACCTTCATCATCGCAACTGTTCTTCTGGCTAGTTTCCCTCCTGGCTCCGAGAACACTGGTGGTGGTGCAGCTGGATGGGGCTTCATAGTCGTCACATGGATCTACAACTTCTCTTTCAGTGCTACATGCGGTCCCTTGTCCTGGATCATCCCCGCCGAGATCTTTGACATGAAGACCCGTGCTAAGGGCGTGTCACTGGCTACTATGATGTCCTTCGCTTTCAACACCATGATCGGCCAGACTACCTCTGTCGCTCTTGATGACAAGCACGGCATTGGCTGGAGGTGGTATATCCTCTTCATTGTAAGTTCTTCTACTCGGTCTTACAAGTAACATACTGACAATTTAGGTCTGTAACTTTACCAACGCCGTGTACTTCTGGGCTATCCTTCCCGAGACCGCCAACCGACCCCTTGAGGAGATGCGATATCTCTTTACCGAAGCCCCCTTGTTCGTTCCTCTCATGGATACGGCTAGGTTTGCCGCTGGTCAGGACCTCGAGCGTCGCGTTGAGAAGGCTGAGCAGACGCAGGAGCTTGAGCACCAGGAGTAGGGAACTCTTAGAATGAGATCTAGTTGTATATGGCTCTACCATAAAGTTGCTAAATAGATAATCCATGGATTAACGTAACGTACCGTATCAACTTGCTTGTTATTGTGTTTATTGGCGGTCCCACCAGGAACCAGCTTCATGCCATTGAAATATTGTCTGTTCATTCATTACTCATTTCTGACTTAGTCCCTTGCTATATACCAACTATCGATTCAAAGTGTCAGAGAAATCTCGTGGTCCATTACTCCAACATCCCAAGAAAACGCCGATAAAATTCCTAACCCGCAAGTAGCTCATTAGCAAACTCCCCAACCCTCTCCCTCAACTGATCCAAAACCCCTTCCTCCACCCAAAAATGTCCCGCCGTCTCAATCTCCGTCCCTCCAAACTGAGATCCCATCTTCCCCTCCATCTTGGCCTTCCAGCTTCTAAACTTCCCCACAGGTGCAAAGCCATCCTCATCTCCAAAGATCACCAGTGACGGGTTCCTAACCAGCTTTTCTTCAGCCGCTACATCCTGCGGATCTTTGTTTTTCACCAATGCTGATGGAATAAGTGACATGGTCGCCAGGTGCGTGACCACGCCTTGGGGAGGTGAGATCATGAGGTAAGCAGGTCGTGGCATGGTGAGATCCGTAATACGAGGGAGATGCTCTCCCGGCTCAGGCGGTACGACAGTCGTAGGTGGGTTCTGCGAAACGTTTCTCGAATGTCTTCCCGCTCTCGCCTTGGCGATGAAATCGTGAACGCCCTTTCTAAACCTCTCATCGTCCAGCGAAAAGCTCCTCCTAGCACTGGAATGACTTCGTCGTGGACTCCCGCTCTCGTCGCCCCCAATTCTTACACCACGCTTACTCCTCCCCCGCGCTGACCCCTCCATCATTGCGGCACGGGCACTCGCAAGCACAATATTCTGCTGCTCAGCAAGATGCGCAGCTCGAAGTCGAACTTCTGCGGCGTCGGAGCCTGCGATGGGCGATATGAACGGTTGGAGAATTGCGTCGAGGGGCGGTATCTGCGTTACGATCATTCCACCGTAGGAATAGCCCCCCATGAGCAAGATGGGTCGTGGTCGAGGTGCTGAAGTAACAGCTGCGTCTAGACTAATTTGTGCTTCTAACCTTGTCGGCGTTGAGGGTTCGCTGTGGAGGGTATTGTTGATATGCGGCCGGAAGGGATCGAGGTCGTGAACGTAGTGTAGAACAAAAGCGACAACTGTGGCATAATCGTCTCGTTCGGGTTTCGCAGTCCATGAAGTCCGTCCCGCAGATCCATGTGCACCTCTACACAATCAGCTCAAGTCCTCCATGCCTGGCAATCACCTACCGAAAGTTGAAAGTCCCTACGAGAAACCCCTTCCGTAGTAACTGCGCAGCTGCCTCTCCAACAATAGGGTCATCATAGCATCCTCCCATGGGCGCATAAGGATGAGCAATCACAGCAGCATGTTTCAGCCATGTTGGAGCTTTTGGGTTCGCAGACAGTGAGAGGGGATGGTAGATTCGACAGTCGAGGGTGATACCATCGTGGATGCTGGGGAGGGTTAGTGTGAGTGTCGGTTCTGGAAGCATTTTGGTCGTGTCATGACATGGTGAGCGGGTTCAATTGAGTTCAGAGAGGCAGGAAATGGGAATGATTGCGGATGAGATGCGATTGTGTAAGATAAGCTGGCGTTACGTCAAGAGCTGGTGCACAGACGGGGAAAAAGAGCCGAGATCCGGCATAATCACAAGTAAAAATAGCACGCTTCAACCACGTGGCTCTCATTTCAAGATCATAACGGCAGTCGGTTGAAAAACATACATAACAAGAAACATGCTATTCCCGCCCCCTTGCCGTTAGCCTTATACAAGGCCATCAAGCTCCTAACTTTACATACAAAGACTCAAACAGCGAGACCTTTATATCTGCTAATATATAGGGCTCACTGTTTAAGCCTTTGTATATGAAGTTAGAAGCTTCATGGCCTCATATAAGGCTGATAGCAAGGGAAAATATGCTATTAATGCTCATACATAGGTATCTTCTATATCGAATCTAATCTCATTGGGCCTTCTTCTCTCCCTCATCCTTTGCCCTCTGTCTCCTCCTCTGAATCCACCCTCTAAGCTCATTAATAAGTCCCATAACCAATGGAACACCCACCGGCCCCAACAACGGTAGATACACCGCAATCTTATGCTCATCAGGGAAATACAACTGCCCAACCATGCTCTTCTCGAAGAACGCTCGCTCTGCCTCTTCCTCTGCGATCCTAGCGTGCAAGAGTCCAGAGGGAGCGCCGAGACTGGCACATGCTTGTTGAAGATGCTCCATTGTTGATGCAACGCCATCGGCGACGCTATGAGGAATTGAGATTGAGGGGAGGGCGAGGGATAGACGGGCGAGAGAACCGAGGGTTGAGGAGGCGCGGAGGAGGAGATCTGCTGAACGGATGCGGGAGAGGGTGGATAGTCGTAGTGGGAGGGAACCTGATTGAGGCGTACCCAGGAGTGACAATAAATGTCCGGTGAATGTGAGCATTGGCTGCTTGAGTGTCTCACTGGATACGTGCGTCGTTGTCTCGGGGAGCGAAAGCAGGTACACACTGCCCCATTGAGGAAACATCCACGACTGTGACGTCTCTGTCTCCGAATCAAGGCCAATCTTCTGGTCGCCAATGTAGATAACAAAGTTGACAGTCGGAGCGCCTGCAATTGAAGGAGACAAAGGCCATTCAGCAGCATTGATGAAAGACGCGAGGTCTTCCTTACTCAACACCTGCGATTGAGCACCGGGCGTAGCATAAAGCTGGACCTGAGTATCAATTGTAAAGTTGTGAATAGGACCCAGCACATCAAGCATCGGCTTCATGTACTCCTCGATCGCCTTCTCAATGTCCCATGTACTCGGTGCTGCGCCGGCTGTGAATAGGGAGAAGGTAAGATGGTATGTTGGCGAGTATCGTAGAGATCGTGTAGTTCGCTTTGACAACCTGTCGACGACCTCGGGGGTCAATCCTTGAGGTTTCGCATCGGGGGCTGAGGATGTCGATAGGAGGTATGAAATGATGGACTGTTCTTCGGAGAATGTCGATTGTAGCTCGTTTGCGATGTATGTAGCGAGGGCGGAAGGGACTGCGTTAGAGGGGTATGCGATGTTGAGAACAGCCGAGTCGGGATCCAACGTAGCAGAGTTGCTCTCGCCAGGCGCAAGTTGAATCGTGAGGGCGACGTGGGATTCATCATCAGCGGCGGGTGAAGGCGAAGCGCCCCCCTTAGGGGCAAGTTGAAGACGCAAGTGATGTCCAGAGAAGTCGTTATGGTCGTCAAGAGCATGCTGCGTCAGTCGCACGAGATTCTGCGCCTCGTTCTCCTGCAGCGCATCCGCTTTCACAGAGATCTGAAGAGGAAATACAGGACGACAAGCCTACCCCTTCATTAGCAACCCCATATTATCACCCCAGGCTTCTTCTCACCTTTCCCTCAGCCCACTGCATCATCCCATCGAGAGGAAGATTCGCCCGGTAGATCGTAGTAGTCTTCCACCATATCGGCACGCCCAAACACAGCACTATCAACCAAAAGGAGATGACGATACGGGTTCTTCTGTAAATGTCGGATGGTTTCTCTGGGGGTGGAGCGGACGGCGCCGCGGAAGTGTCTTTGACGTCGCCGGGCGCCATTATGCCGTTTTTGATTGAGAAGTTGAGGCGGGGATGGTGAAGAGGCTCTTATCAGAGCTCCCTGTCGATTTGGATCGATGCGTGGAGGGATGGGGAGCTGAGCTACACGACATCACGATATCACGTGAGGTCGGGTAGTCCAAGGCCCGATGCCGATGATCTCCATCTATGTAGCTCATTCAAGCTTGCGGTTGGACGGACTTGCTCTTCAATTGATCATTATTTCACGTATTGATTATTCTTCTCAAGATTGATTCCTCTTTCATCGGTAATTGGAAGTTTGAAGCCAGCTGCATTCGTTACGTCCAGTGTTGGAATTAACCTCGAGATTCAACCTTTACAACGCTCCAAGCCCCTAACGCTGTCTTTGTGACCCTACCAATCGAACCTAGTTTAGCTTAAACAGAAGAACAAACTCTATTGTTTCATAGCCGTTCTAGTCCTTCTCTTCACTGTAATCGACTGCCTTCAGCGCCGATCCAACACATCAACCCCTGCAAAGGCCGTGCTGACTGCATCTAACAACGGGCGCTATCGTTAACAGATCGCCAGGAACCATGACATCCCAATCCCATCTTTTACTATGTGCATCCTCTGATACCTACCTCAACTTCCCCAGATCCTCCCCGCATCAACTTGCTACGCCTCATTTCCAGCCGAGGCATCACAATACCTGTTTCAAAGCATATATCCTCAATTATAGCAAGGTTGCAGAAATCTAGTTCAAATGGGGCAATTGTCTCGTCGGGGAGTGCCAGCTGAGCCTGCTTGGTGCCCTTGGCGAAAACCGTAGCATTCATGAACCAGCAAACTCAACGCCAAGCAGTTTACAGCGTTTATAGCGTTTATATAAACTCTCGGTCGTCGGTGCTTTAGTGGAGTTGCGCTGTCGTCACCGTCTGTCTTATCGCTATCAGGCCATCGACCCACGTACGTCAAACGACTTTGACCCTTTCTTCATCATCAACTCTTTCTTTTGCGTAAACAACAATGCCTCGTAAGTAAATCTACCAAATTGTAGCTCGAACAGAATCTAACGGTTTAGTCCCCCTTTCAATAACAGCCCCCGCGGTCGCGGCATCGCTAGCATACTTCAACGCCCGATCCTCAACATGGTACGACCTCTTCCTCCTTCGCTGCGTAACCATCGCCGCTTCACGAATGTACTATCGCGAATGGACCGACCGCCTCAATCTATACTACCTCCTCGAAAACATAGCCACCAATTCTTCAACCTCTGATCGTGCATTGCTCATATTCGAAGGAAAACGTCTTTCGTACAAAGATGTTTACGAACAGGTGCTGAAGTATGGACAGTGGCTCAAGAACGAGGGTGTCAAGAAAGGAGATATCGTTGCGCTCGACTTCCAGAATTCAGATTCATACATCTTTGTATGGCTTGGTCTATGGAGCATTGGAGCGAAGCCAGCGTTTCTAAACTATAACCTCTCTGGAGCCTCGCTGGTTCATTGCTTGAAGGCTGCTACGACCAAGTTGTGTATCGTGGATCCCAATGTCGAAGAGAATGTTGGACAGGATGTTCGCCATCAGCTGAAGGACATCCGCTTCATTGTTCATACTCCTGAAGTTGAAGCACAAATCGCTACGACAGAAGGTGTTCGCGCGCCTGACTCCGATCGATCCGAGAAGAGTCTTTCAAGCATGGCTATTCTCATTTACACCTCTGGTACAACTGGCATGCCCAAAGCCGCCATCGTGTCATGGGGAAAGTTGATCGTTGCCGGTTCAATGTCTGAACAACTCCTTGACCGATCGAAAGGCGACATCATGTACTCCGTAAGTTCTCACCCCTTCTTCCGAACCCAAGCTAACCGTCCAGTCAATGCCCCTATATCACTCCTCCGCAACAATCTTTTCCTTTAGCGCAACGCTCCTTTCAGGAAGTACCCAAGCCCTAGGCCGCAAATTCTCAACCAAGACTTTCTGGAATGAAGTCCGCGACTCAGGCGCAACATCCATCCTCTACGTCGGCGAGACTCTGCGGTACTTGCTCGCCGCGCCACCACAGCACGATCCTGAAACAGGTGAATGCCTCGACAAGAAGCACAACGTCAAGGTCGCCTTTGGAAACGGATTAAGACCAGATATCTGGAATGAATTCAAAGAACGGTTCGGCGTTGAAGGAATCTGTGAATTCTACGCTGCCACTGAAGGAACATTTGCGACCTTCAACCTCAGCAAAAACGACTACGCCGCTGGCGCAATTGGTCGTAATGGCTGGGTATACAACCTCATCATGAGCTTCTCCGTCGCTTTGGTAGAAGTCGACTGGGAAACTGATCTCCCCAAGCGCAATCCCGACACAGGTCGCTGCTACAAAGCTCGTACCGGCGAGCCAGGCGAAATGCTCTTCCGCCTACCGTCAGGAAACCCATTCGGTCGCTTCCAAGGCTACTACAACAATCGCGCAGCGACAGAAGCAAAAGTTCTTCGCGATGTGTTTAGTAAAGGCGATACCTGGTTCCGCACAGGCGATGTCGTGAGATGGGATAGCGATGGACGGATTTACTTCCACGATCGCATAGGCGATACATTCCGCTGGAAGGGCGAGAATGTTTCTACCGCCGAAGTCAGCGATGCACTCTGTAAACACCCCTCCGTCAAAGAAGCAAATGTCTACGGCGTATCGCTCCCTCATCACGACGGAAGAGCAGGTTGTGCCGCAATCCATCTATCCTCTGATCCTACCGCAGAGACAATGCAGGACATAGCTACACACGTGCGCGCTGAGTTACCCAAGTTCGCGAGACCGTTGTTCTTGAGAATCATGAGTGAGCTCGGCGGTGGACAGATCACAGGGACTATGAAGCAGCAGAAACATACCCTGCGAGAGGCAGGTGTCGATCCAGCAGGTGATAAGAGTCTTGGAGAGATTTACTGGCTCAAGGGGGAGAGTTATGTACCTTTTACAGAGAAGGATTGGGGAGAGATTCAGGGTGGAAAGGCGAAGTTGTAAGAAGTTACATATAGATCGGATACCCACTGCATAATTAATTATAATTCATTAGCGTTATTTCAAGTATCATTGTATAGAATGGTTCACATGGAAAGAAAATTGAAGTTTGGTGAAATGTCTAACAAATGAACTCATCAGACGTGATGATAATGCTATTTACTTTGAAGTGTTATGTCCATCAATGCTTCATATACGCTCCTACAAAATCCACCTCTTCTACAGATCATGACTGGGTTCATTACATGTCACAATATTTTTGCCGAGTCCATCCCTAGCCCGCTTCATAAATCGCCCTGATCAACTCATGATCCTGCTATGCCCAGACCAACACGCTGTTGGCCTTGTGCGCTTGTGTAGCTTGGTCCCATGCCGTTTCCACCGGCTGCTGTGCCTGTTCGTTCTCTCATCCTCCTGCCCTCCATCAAGCCTCGAAGACCTCGCTTCTGTAGGCCAATTACACTGCTAAGTTCACCATTCCACACAAAGTTGTCTCGTTCACTGCCACCAATCTCCGAGGAACTCCACTCCGATCCGCTCTGGCTTGTTGTAGCAGATAGCTCATCGCTGGAGGGTCGGCTCAATTGTTGCACATTGGTGTTGAGCGTCAGACCCTCAGTACGAGTCTGAAGATCCGATGAGAAACTGTCGCCAGGGGTATGTCCCAGAGAAAAGTCGGAAGTGGCAGTAGGCGAGCCCACAGGATCAAGAGTTCCAACAAAGAAATTAGGGTTGAGAGATCCATCAATGCCTCGGCCACCGCCAGCTGCCATGGCTGTAGCATTGAAAACAGCTGCAGCGTTGCGACTGTCGAGCAAGGCGTGAAGTCGCTCAACTACAGCCTCCAATAGTCCGTCAATACGGTACGGCCGGGCGATCTGGAGTAGCGAGCAAAGAATTTGCGGGGTGCAAAGAGGAGATGTCGGAGGCGGGAGAGAGCTCGTGTAGAGGAAATGAAGCAGCGCCTGTATCGTAAGATATGTGTGTGGGAGGTAAAGACATCTCGGTCTTGAGTTTGGTGGTAGTGAGTGAGGCGTAGGCGCTGCATTGATGTTCGTCGGGTTGGCCTCATGGCTCATGGCGCCTGTGGTAAAACTTGATGCTGCGGTGCTTGAAGGAGCACCAGAAGAGCTCAAGGATGAACCAACAGTGCTAATCATGGACGATGAGCTATCTGCCACCCTCGAGTTTGGTGTGATGGTGATAGCCGACGCGCGTAAGGGGTTGCTTGAGAGACCGGATCTAAGGGTCACGGCATCGCTGCCATCCTGTGTCGCCGTCCCCTCCCGTAGAAGTTGCACGAAGTAAGGCCCCCATCGTCGTCCAACGATTCTCGAGTTGACTGGAATACGCTCGCCCCCAATGCACAGAATATCCATATCGGCAAGTTCACGCATGGCGAATGACTTCTCACCAAGCTCCTCGCTCGCCCTTGAGTGGTATCGTCCGCCCGCTGTGTACCCTGCTTTGCGCGCCAAACTCAGGCCAGGCCCAGCATAAGGGCTGCTCGCTGAGATGAAACCTGAAAGCGGACTTGTCTTGCGGGGATTATCGTAAAAGCCAAATGCTTCCAACTCGACCATGCACACATTGGAAAAGTTGATACGTCGATGATTATAGTCATCGACGAGACTCCTTTTCCTGTTACCCAAGATCACAAATGTGTTTCGGCGGTTCCATAAAACTCCGCGATTCCAACTGCCCTGGCTGAACACACTTCCTCCGGCATCGATACGGCTCCATGTCAAAGTTCGTAGATCCAGAGCCCAGAGCGCATACTCTTGTCGAGATGAGGTGAGGTATGTGCCACTGACAACGAAATGGGTATCAATAACACCGCCGTTCGGGAATCGCAATCCTGGTGGTGAATAGTTGCCTGACATTGGCCTTTCCGTGAGAGTACCATCTGGTGCCCGGATTTGTAGTTCGAGCTTAACGTCCAAGAAGTTATAGTTACAGTATATCAACATCGAAGCACCTGGTTCACGAGCTTCTTGGCTGATACTTCCATCATGGCGTTGCATACCGTTCGACTGTCGTCGACCGAGTTTAGAAGCCACTGAAGGTGGAAGAGGGGCAGTCACACTCCTATATGCGCCCCAGCTTCTGTCCAGAGGCTGTGTTGAGGTCCATTTCAGGCTTCGCAAGTTGAAGACGCTGATCTGCTCAATGTAGTTGTTCCTGCCATCCTGTCCACCAACAATGACCATCTCTGCACCACCTGAGCCATCAATATTAATGCCGATTCGGCCCTCATTAGGGTTGCCAGTCGAAGGATTATGTTGTAGAGCAGAAAGAGGAGCGCGGTGCGAAGAAAAGGTGGCAGATGAAGGAAGAATACAGGCGCAATGAGCGTAGCGGCCCTGGGGAGGGTCTTGTGTCGGAATAAAGGTCCACGCTCTAGTGTTTACGTCGTAGATGTAGATATCAGACATGACAGTGATTTCGGGTTGCTGTTGGTCGCCACCAGGAGGCTGGTTAGGGGCAGGTGACATGCCACCGTAACAAACCATCTTGGTGTCACCCAAAGCGCACATGGAGTGGAAGTATCGAGGTGGTGGAACATCGCCTGTTGTTTCCAGCTTGGTCCAGTGTCGACGAATCAGATCCAACTCGTACATATCCGAGGTCAGAGGAGCAGGTCGACTTCTAGACAGGATCCGGCCTCCAAACACATAGAGCTTGTCGCCCAGGATGGTAGTTGTAGCTCCGACTAGGGCGTGGGGCTCACGTCCAGTCGTTCGGTGAACATTGCACATTAAGCCAGACAAATGTGTTGAAGGGCCATTGGAAGGCCCGCCTACAGGGGTTGCCCGCTGAGCGACATTGGGCGATGGACCAGCAGAAGCTGATCCAGCACCTCTGGGTTTCAGGCCGTCGCTTTGCTCTTGCGAGTCATATCTGGAGGCACTCGACACACTGCTCATGCTATTATTGGCTTCGTGGGCGCCATATGGGTGCTGCGGTGGCGCAGAGGTCGACTCCATGGTGCTTGATCGGCTATCAAAGAAGCTTTCTGTCTTCGGGGGCGGTGTCGGTAGGGGTGAGGTGGAAGGTGACGGATCGAAGAACTTCGGTGAAGGAATCTGCCCCTCTGGCACACTAGGTAGGTTGGGGGAGGTCGAATCTTGGGGATGTATAGATTCTTGATACGGCGGCGACCGCGGTAGAGGCTTCGACAGACTATACTGAAGGGTCAAGTTTCGAGCATGCTGAGGAGGTGCTTCGCTTGCGGGGGGTGCACTCGAGGTGGAGGAATGAGCGGAGTGTAGACTTCCGGATGAGCTCTTTAAGTGCAACCGCGAAGGACTTCTCGAGAGCTTGACTGAAGGTAGCTTTCTAATTCCTCGATAAACGCCAGCAAGAAGATCGGGGGTATATCGGCCGGTCGGCTTTTCGTCGCTAACGAGATCGGGGAAACGAGAAGGAGGTTCGTCGCCTGCTGAATCCTGACGGATTGTTAGTTCTGGAGAATCAACCATGATGCTTTGCTTGAGGATCGTGAATAGCGAAACATGAGGCGATTGAGTACAACAGTTTGCGATGGGCGGGGAGGAGTAAAGGAGCTTGAATAAAGGGCTGACCAAATAGGAAGTAGAAGCAGCAGCAGCAGTCGAGGACCCAGGCCACAGGCAACGGGAGCCAAGGCAATGGAAACGCCCGAGACGTTGCGCTGGAGATCGTGAGTTCGATCCGGTGAGAAGAGAACAGGGGCGTCACCGCCAAAGACTGGGTCCCGAGGTCACTTCACGACAGGGCCAGGCCAGATGGACAGGGCCAGGGAGGGGATTGCGAGGAGCCGGACGCTGATCAGAAAACGTGGAAGGACTGAAGCGTTCGTCAAGGTCACGTCAACGAGATACAAGGAGCACTAAACGAGGAGAGTAGCGGGCGGGCGGATAGAGTCGTGGCGGTTGTTGGTCGCGGGGGAAGAGGCTCCGTCTGGAGACAGGACCGAGATGGTCAACCAAAGGAGGATAAGAACGACAGGGACGGGGCGGGACGGACACGACAGGACAGGACAAGGGCAGGGCCTCGCGGTGGAGGCCAGGGAAGACGAAAAGGCCAAGGGACAGAGGAGGAGACGATGGCGTACGTACAGTAGATGCTGGGAAGCCAAGGCTAGGTAGGGTCGTTAATTTCGTGTGAGTCGCAAGGAGAGGGAGAGAACTGGTGATGTACGGATAGGGAAGCGGTAGGGTTCAGGAGGTTGGAGAAACAGAACGGTCCAGTCCAGAATCAGAAGCCGTAAACGTAACCGTAACCGTAACCAAGTCACCTGCAGATATGCAATGCAGGGCGAGCAGTGAGTGGCACGCACCACGCACGGCACAGTATGTATGGTCTCCGTCCCGTCTTTCTTTTTTCCCCTTCTCCTTTGTGACTGGGCCGACATATGCCAGGGACAAAGGCCCTGAAGTCGTTGATGAAGGGGATTGAACCAATGCAGTGTCAAGGTCCAGGTGGAAAGACTGGAGTTGACAAGGGGATGTCCATTTGGCAGCGGAGTGCACGGACACCAAAAGTTAAGGAGAGGGGTTCAGAAAGATAGTGAGCGGCCAGCCTATGGAGTGATTGATGTGACGCTGCGAATAGAGCGCAGCATATAATACTTGGCAGATATACATATTCTGTTTCGTATCTTTTGACTGTATGCACGCAGTGTTTCTATGTGTGTTTGATGCTCAATTCCTGCATCTGCAGCCTCTGCAATGGATGGATATCTCCTCGTAATGGTCCCCTACAAAATCTATGGATAAATGGGGCTGTCGACAGACAGTTGTCAACTTAGGCCAAAGTTTATTAGCTCCTGGCACAGGCTTGGTTTCGGATACAGGGGACACGACAAAGCTTCTGGAACCGAATCCTTGAGAATGAGATCGACTATGACGACAAAGGGGGTTCGATGGGGATGTTTCAGATAGACCACGTTGAAAAAACTCCCGCGGAGATATTTCATTTTTTCCATTCGGGAGATTCCGTCTCGTTTTCTTTCTGTGACTGTTGATAGATACATAGTTATTCAGGAGTCGAGGTAACATGACATTCTGCTCAAGCGCTTCGAGTTGGGACGAACCAACCAATGATACCCTCCACTCCAGCGACTGCATAATCGACCCAACTGCGGCACATTTGCAAGCGAATCGCCCAACACAACCCTCCCCTCCCCTCCCCCTCCCGTCCGTCCTCCACTGCCCTGGGCCCTTACCTTAGGTTTGCTGACTGAGCACTAATGGAGACGGGACACAAACACAAACACGCGGCTCAGGGGGAAGAACTGGGATCGACATAATGAATGCCTGGTAATAATAACAAGCTCTTTTTATTACTATAGCTCCAGGTCTTATAGAAACGGCTTGTCACCGCTTCGTCCTTGATGCTAAAAAAATCATCGTAAAGGTGAATTATCGTCAAGGGTCAGTTCTGAACCATCACCTCGGTCCCAAGTTCTAACCGCGTTCATCATGGACGGGGCTCCCTAAAAAAATAACTGACAGCGCCTAGAAGGCTAGTGGAAGGAGCTGGGCTTTTTAGCGACATGGGGTCCCCTGTTTGAACCCAGATAGCTGGGTTCGTGAAATGGATGTCATCACCAACCAACCAACCAACCAACCAACCAACCAACCAACATGGGCAAGGAGACAACTTGTCTACTCAAGCTACTGTAGCTTGTTCATAAATTGCCATTTGCCGAATTCGAAACCACAGTGAGATTTTGTGCCTAAGATCCCTCCAGGAATCACTTCCCTCTACCGTTAGACGGACCGAAGCAAAAACCACAAAGCTTTCTTCAAAGCTGAGTTTACTGTCGTCTACGAAGCTTTCCCGATCTATATACCTTACTCTATTTCTACAGTACCATAGTTGGTGTTTCAGCCCCGAGTGATTTCTTCTCTCTCACGGAGCTTCGAGAACGATCATGCGTGCCTTGGATTCGTGCTCAATCAAATCGTTGTCAAGCAATACACCCGCATACCAAGAAGCATTGAATGACCACATCAGGAGCCACAATGGGAACGATTTGAGGTTAATCGACCTGCTCGGGCCGTAGATTCAGATAGAGTTGAATGCGGGGATACAAGAGAGCGACATTCTAACGGCGTCCGTTGAGACTATTCTGGGCTGGTGATTAGTGATCCACCAGCCATGAAGTCGTTCACAGGCATTGCGAAACCCGCCTCTCCTTACTAACATATCAATAAGATCCGTTTCTCAACTAGTCCATAATATCCTCTCGATACTACCTCTTCAGACGACTGGGCTCTTTTCCTCACGTTCCATAAATACATGCCTCAAGATGATGGAGATGATGATACCAATGGTAGATGCAGACGGAACGGCATGTCACCAGCGGGACCTTGACTCAAAGCATTCGAGTCTCCCCATAGATCACCATCGCGTTGCCGCCATGACGGATCTGCCCCATTTCCGACGTACGTTTTCTTGGTCCGGTCCAAATCTGAATGTCCGGCGATATTGGTCCGGTCAATGGCTGGTCAGCAAACTTGCGACTAGGCACGCTCGACAAGAGGGAACTAACTAAGTATTGTTTGCTATGATATTGAGTTTCAGTACAATAACCTAGATCCGTAATATGTCTTATGTGACTTGAATGTGGTAGTTGTGGCTGCTTATGCCACGCCATTATGGTCAAGCAAGACGACAAGGATACAACACGAACCGACTCTCATGTTTCTAGGCACGCGATATACAATATTCGGCTAAATTTGAAGCACTTCACATAGGGGACTAACATAGGTAGAAGCGGAAGTTTTCGCCCACTAATGACTGAAGTTCTGATACTCTGTCTACATTCAATTTGAGTTAACTATCCAGGCTCTTGCTATTTTCGGCGGATGGACTGATAGCAGAGCAGAACAGCTCTTCCGAGCTGCAACTAAGTTCCACAGAGTCAATGTTTTGTTTCAGGGTAGTGAATCCTACGCCGATAAAGCAAGAGTTATAGCCATGAACAGGAACTAAGGCCATGGGCCATAGTAGGGCTTGGCCAGTTGTTGACTGCATGCCCCTCGAAGGAAGCCTGCTACATAGTAGGGATTTGGTTTGTTTGTTGTACTGTATCGTATAATTGACGACATATTTCCTTCGCACGTAGTGCATGCTGTTGAAGTTACTTGGACAAGAGACGATCTTCATGCTTATCGGCGGCTCAACGAAGCCCCGACTTTGCTGTGGCTTTCCCGGTTTGTAGTTTCATGCTTGCAGATCAATCTCGAGCTATGATTCATATAATTATTTGTGCCTCGTGTGAGGATGCGATATGAAGTAGCAAACAAGACTGGCTGGGTTGCTGCAGCAAGCATGATATCTGATAGCTACAGGTTAGCTCAGTCCAGACGTAGCAATTATTAGGCAAACAAGTTCACGAGGCAACTGGATTGAGATTCGGCACTCTCGATAACAAGAAGGTGATGATGTTTCGGTATTTGGTGGTCGCGATGTTTTCAAGGTACCTACCATGATGAGTCTCGTACCTTAGTTGCCGTGTTATCAGAGTGCATGTTGTCCCACCTTCCAATTACGACACTGGCTCCTGTATAATGTGGTCTCACTCAATTTCAACCCCGCACTCATCATCAACAACATCATCACAAAATGCCCGTATCAAAAGAAATAGTCCAGAATATCCTGAAGGCGATCCCAGCCCGCATTCGCGGTCCAGGTGGTGCTGTCGCCGTCCTCTCAGATGGAGCCCTCGTTGATCAGCGCGTTTGGGGTTACGCCGACTTCAACCGCAGAATCCCCATGACGCATGATACGCTGATTCCCATCTGCTCGATCTCAAAGCAGATGCTCTGTGGATTGGTTGCAGACCTAGAAAAGAACCCCACGCCGAAGTTGGCGGAGAAAGGAGATGTGAAGACGCAGTTTGAGGAGAAGTTGAAAGAGATTCTTCCAGAGCTTGCCAAGACGGGAGAGTTGAAGATCGATCATTTGTGCAACAATCGATCTGGCATTCGCGACTACTGGGCTATTACTTTGCTCTGGGGTGCGAAGCCTGAGGATCCTTACTCTATTGCTGAGCATAATGAGAAAGTGTTGAAAACGATCAAGTCGACGCATTTCACGCCGGGCACGGAGTACTCTTACTGCAACACCAACTTCAACATCGTAGCGCGAGTCGTCGAAGCTACTACTGGGGAGTCGCTCTCAGATCTCCTCAATGCACGCATCTTTAGACCGGCCGGTATGAAGACTGCTCAGCTCGGTGCAGACACGGCGAAACTTCCACCGCCTTGCGTTGGATACGAAGGCGATGAGGACAGAGGTTATATCCCTGCGGAGAACCGCATTGAATGGGCTGGCGATGCAGGTATCATCGCTTCACTCGGCGACATGACCTCTTACGAGTCATTCCTTGATCGCAGCCTGTTCGATCCCACCAGCTGGTACCGCGCAATCTTCAAGCCTACGTCTTTCACAGACGGTGTCCCTTCGATATACTCCCAGGGTCTTGGTCACAGTCAATATGGCAGCGTATCTGGAATTGGTCACGGCGGTGCTCTTCGTGGTTTCAGACTTTATCGAGCTCATGTCCCAGAAGAGCGTCTTTCAGTTGTGGCCATGTTCAATCACGAAGCTGATGCTGCTACACTTGTCGAACATATCATCCAGACTACTTTGGCTCTTCAAAAGCCTCCGCCGCCTACACTTGTTGATGCATCACCTGCTTGGCCGGGTATCTATCTTGATGAAGGCACTCAATTGGCTGTCACGATCAAGGATGGCAAGAAGGGACAGATCGTGGTTAACTACGCCAACTATGCTGAGCCCGTCAATCTGACGGACCCCGAACGCGGAGAATCTCGTGCGATGGTAGCTGTGGTCGATGGGGACAATCTTCGGATTCATCGTCTGAAGGAGAACAGAACCCTAAACGCAAAACGCCTCAAGATTGGCGATACACCCGTTGACAACTCGGTTTTCACGGGGGACTTCTACTCCGAAGAAATTGGCTCAACGTTCCACTGCGTGGACCAAGGCGGACTCATGTTCGGCACGTTTGAGGGGTTCTTGGGTCATAGCCCAGCTCAGTTCATGAGATATCTTGGAGGGGATGTCTGGGCCCTTGCGAACCCGAGAGGTATGGATGCGAAGCCTCCTGGGGACTGGACGCTCGTATTCCATCGAGACGAGAAGGGTGATGTTACTGGGGTGACAATTGGATGTTGGCTGGCGAGGAAGATTGAGTTTGTGAAGAAGTGAGCTTGAAACGCCGGGGCAAAAAGATGAAATAGAGTCTTGCGAGTTGTTGATCCTGGCATAGTACAACGAGATGGCGCTTCCGTTCGCGGTAGATACACGAGTTCATATAAATTGGCATTAAGAATAAACTGACAGAGCTGAAAACGTACCAACGTTCCTTATGCATCGCCTTCAGTTACAGCTCATGGCCATCGTGTACGCAGGATAAGTAAGGACAACGGCCTCAAAGCTCAAGATCCAAAGCTTGTACGCCACTTCAAAAGATACATGCTTGATGAATCATCGCATTCTTGAAGTCATGATACTCAGCCCGACTTTCATGCCGCCGAGGTTATGATGGATTCACAAGCTTGTGTGGACCCTGAAAGCTTGACGCCGGTATCGGTGGCCGATGGCCCGAAACCCCGCGATCAGAAATAACCTCGTCGCATGAGGGACGTGTCAACAATGAACGAGGGTTCTCATGACTTCAAACTCATAGTTTCAAGTAGCTTGATCATTTCTTCATTTATTTCATCGCAGAGCTATCACAAATGGCTAAAATCTAGACTAATCTATTCCGGACCGGTCGTTCCATCACAAGACCTCAATCTCATGGCGTACTAATCCCCATCCATTTGTTGCGCTCATCTGCAAAGGTATCATAATATTAAACCGCTTTTCTTGTTTCGCAACTAGGTAATTTACTGAGAGGGAAGAACCTTCTCCTTAGCGAGAGGGGTGAATCGGAGGTAAGGCTTGACGATGCGGAACTCGGGGAAGAGGGTCTTGGCCTCCTCGTTCTTGACCGAGGGGTGGACGATGACGTCCTCACCGGGGACCCAGTTGATAGGGGTGGTGATGCGGTACTTGTCACCGGTCTGGAGGGAGTCGATGACGCGGAGGACCTCGGCGGCGTTGCGGCCGGTGGAGGCGGGGTAAGAGAAGATGGTGCGGATGGTCTTCTTGGGGTCGATGATGAAGACGGATCGGATGGTGAAGGCGATGCCCTTCTCATCGACGTTGGTAGCATCCTGCTGGTCGATCCTGAACATTGTCAGCTTGGTCCAATTATGATATGTGTGTGTGCAAAAAGAGACTTACATGTCGTAGAGGAGAGAAACCTGGCGCTGCTTGTCGCCAATGATGGGGAACTCGACGTTGCCGCCGGTAACCTCGCCAATATCCTTGATCCATCCCTCGTGGGACTCAATGGTGTTGGCAGAGAGACCAATCAGCTTGACGCCACGCTTGGTGAACTCAGGCTGAAGCTTGGCAAAGGCGCCGAGCTCAGTGGTGCAGACGGGAGTGTAGTCCTCGGGGTGAGAGAAGAGAATGACCCAGTTGTCGCCGATGAACTCGTGGAAGTCAATCTTGCCCTTTGTGGTCTCGGCCTGGAAGTTGGGGGCGATGGAGCCCAGACGAAGGGGAGCGGGAGCAGACATTTTTGTTTCCTGTAGATTTCTTTTTGGGTGATGATGAGAAGAAATATGAAGAGGAGGAGGTGTTTGCTTGGAGGGAGGGGTGGAGAGGGGGGGATTATATAGGGAGATGTGGTTTCTTGGGGAGGGAGCTAGCTTGTACCTTGTTGGAGCAGGGCAGATTGGATTGGAAAGAGGCTTGCGTTATTAAGCTAAGATGACGGACGATCTGGGTTGAATACGCCACGAGGGTAGTGATATTGGTGATTGGAAAGCCAAGCTTGGGGGGCTCGGATGTTGGTGTTGGCGTTGCAACGGTAACCAACCCCTCAGACTCTGAATATTCCATTCCTCGGCACTCTATTCTCGAGTAACTAACATATGTTCAACTCTATTGACTGTATTACTGTCTAACTACTCAAGCCATCCCAGCCATACTATCTCTAACCCTCTTAATGAAGTTCATAAGGCCCATCATGACAACCCCGCCATAAAAAGAGAAGCATCGCGATACAGATACAGCACCCCTCACTAAAAAGGGTGTCCCCCCCACCATCATCAGCCCCTCACTTGACCCCAGAGGGGCAAGGCTCGGAATTGCGTGCTGTGTGTGTGTGGTGATTGGCTGGGTCTGGCGCATTGTGCCATCGGGTGCGGCAATGCTGCCATCGAGCTGTTCCTGACGCAATTGCTCTCCATGAAGAGGCGATGGGCCGGGGGGAGATTGTGGAGGATGAGGTTCGGAAGTCGGGGTTTGTTTTGAAGGATCAGTTAAGCTTTGTTGATTGTGAAACATGGATTAATTGAGTTGTGTATGTTGGAGTATTACAGAAGAGATGGGGTTTACATATTATACAGTATCTTCAAGTGAAGTTTCTTTATCGATTGAGTGATGAAATGGTGATGTTGCGGTTCATCGCTGGATGGAACAAACCCCGCCTGTCAACCCATCTTCACAAGACGCCATGACAGCCAACTAAGTCTGGTCCTTATCACACAACCATCTCGTCACATCGCGTTACGACTCACGTCAAAGATGCAATCGCAATCAGAAATACTCCCGATATCCAAGACAATCCATACCGCCCGAGCCGACCGGCGCTGCTGTAGTGCTGATGCTTTTGAGTTCAGTTCAGGGTAATCGGCGACCCTAGAACCATTTAGAGCGTGAATGGTGTGCGGAGATGAGGCTGGAAGCATATGAAGGATCAGAACATCACATATGTTTCTTTATGCATGTAGTGACATGGCAGAACTTACTATGTACTCCTGTTAATCTTGAGCACCAATATCCTCTTGAATGTCCATGCTCGTTGAGTCGATGCGTGTGAAACAAATAATGTATCCAAGAAACTCAGCGCACAGGCACGTCAACGCGAACTCAATGCCAACAAGACTTTCGATCCCGCCTCACAACAGCCTTGAGAGTCTGTAACGCATCAATAGCCCAACAATGATCCGAACGCACGATTGAGATCCGCCTTGCTCAATCGTGCGTTTGGATGCTAGCTCCATTCATGGATACCACTGACACCCTAGTCCTTCAACAAACACGATCGGGCCGCGTGGCCTAATGGCTAAGGCGCTAGATTTCGGCTTTCGAGCAAATCGAGAAATCTCTAGAGATTCCAGGTTCGACTCCTGGCGTGGTCGATTCTTTTTCCACTTGTGCACAAATGTGTCTTTTGACCTTTTTATCCCGTGTTTCAATTCATCCGTCTTGAATCAATGTTTCAACCAACTTGGCAATCATTCATGTGCCCAAGGAATGCTATTTTCAGCTGTATTTGTTACCAAATGTCTGGCTTTGCTGTTTGGCACACAGTTTGGAGTTGCCAAGCTCATCTTGGCAGTGGCGTTGCTGTTATGCATGATTCTAGAACCGAGGCGTTTTAAAGATCGGTAAGCTTAAATTAGCTTCAAGACCAACCACTCATTCAATAACGCATCACAATTATCTCAAACCGATAGACTTCATTCATTCATCTCGTAAGACAAATCTCGCATGACTTATCATCATAGATCGCCCATCACTTTAGATGAATCGTCTTCAGCCGCAGTGACACATTTCATCATCCAGTGGAACCTCACTCATTGCGATCGCCTCTGGCTTATTCGCATCTGATACGTGCGAACCCACAGGCTGAAACCAAGGGACCCATGTGCCCAGTGTCAGAAGTTAAATAATCCCGTGCAATAACTGCCGCTTCTGTTACGCGTCGGACCTTATTCCTTGTTTCTTATACACTCCGACATCAAATCATGTAGCAGGTTATTAAGGGGTAGTGGAGAACGATCAACACTCTCTGCTTGGTTTTTTCTGGAGCGATGGCATCGCAGATGGAGAGTGAGTGTTTGGGATAAGGAGCGTGAGCGAGTTTTATAGAGTATGACCCCGGGTTGTTCAACTGATGTTACTTCTTCCCTTCTTTCTTGTTTGTTCCGTGTTGTCTTAGCCACTCTTTTGTTATTTTTCTTTTTAAAAACGTCGTCTTGATGATGATGTCTACAATGTCGCGGTCTCCATTGATGACGGGCGTTACCATCGCAGCCATTATCTTGTTTTTCGTCGTTGTCTTTACCTCTTTCCAAGAATCATTAGAAGTTCCGTGGGTTTACGCCCATCACAGAGCAGAAGAGTACTGGGAAAATTCCTTCTCGTACCCGTACGTCAAAATCTCTTAGTCTCGCTCGCCGACCGTTGAATTCCCCGGGATTTGATGACAGCGGGCGAAAAAAACTTGGCATTGCTCTTGGCTTGCGCTAACGATTGTTTAACTTTACTACAGACCACCACAGAACAACACCGCCCCCAACAACTCTACACCTGAAGTTCAAGAGTTGAACTGCGAGGATCCGTATCGAAGACCTGGTTATCTTTATATTCCCGCTGATATAAACGGTACCGATCAGTATAAAAAGACACAATGGATCCCATTCACAGATGATCTGCTTGAGGCAGATGCACCCGATTATGCGGTGTATCCTGCAGCTGGAGATGTCATCTTCAACGCGACGGAACCTGAAGAGGAATTCGTTCAACTTGCTTCTACACCGCGACAGTGGCTTGCTGAGGCTATTGCTGAGAGTGACCGACGAAAGAAGGCGATAAACGCCAATGGCGAGGCTGGCGTTCAGGCGTTCGCTGAGATGAAGGATGACGGCGGCTTCGGCTGGCTCTGGGGTCGTCGCGTCATCCTCTTCAGCGACTCAGTCGATCGATTCATGATGCAGTTCTTCTGCGGCGAGTTCAAGCGCGGTATGAAGCAGCCTAAGCCACACACAGTCGCCTCCTGCGAGATCCCCGAGTTCAACTTGACATTCCACCACTGGCACTTCGCTGGCAGTATGACATACCGTCCCGATTGGTGGTGGATGGACGACATGGAGGAGATCTCCCTCGAAGAACGATGGGATAAATACTGGACTCCCCTCCACGACCAAGTCCGCGGTCCAAATGGCCACCCCGATCTAATCCTCTGGCAAAACGGCCTCTGGGACCAACGCGCATTCTGGGAAGCTGGTGAAGCTAACCACGAGAAAGACGTGTATCCCATGGGAACTCGCGTCCGCCAATTAGTCTGGCAAGAAATCCGCTTCGTCGCCGCTCGAATCCGCACGTTTGTTGAGAGAATACACACTGAATTCGGGGACGCGCCTGTGATGTTCCGCGCGATGACTATGCATCGTGAGAGCGATGCTAGAGACGCGAGTATCTATGATCTTGATAGGCTTGCACGCGCGACGGCGGAGAAGGCGGGCCATGAGGTGTTTGAGTGGGGACGCTTGATCTCTTCGTTGTCGATGCTGTATAAGGATCAGACGCATCCGGGCAAGGGACCTGCGAGTTGGCTTTGGGGAAACATGGTGCTGGAGTATCTTGCGAGGGCCGGCGGTGCGGGTGATGAGAGGAGAAAGCCGTACTTTGAGGGCTGGGATAAGTGCCATGATAAGTTGGTACATTGGGGTGGACGATAGACTGCATATATCCATACATACTTTATGACAATAGACTAATACATTATCCAACAATACTTCTCTATGATACCACGTAAGGTGTTCGATATATACTCAACGGTAAAGATGCTATCGCCAAGGGTTGAACCTGGACATAGTAGCAATGCTCCTGATGAGACTTCGGATGGACGATACACACGCTCTTAGCACTCACTGGCGGAGACCTAGACAATAAGAGAACTTGGGCGTTCTTTATAGGCATTTCGCTCATTGAAAAAGTAAACAAGTGTCAATTGACCAAAACGAAGTAACAAAACAGTTCAATTGCTCGCGTAAGTTGAGTAACGCCTTTCTATGCAGCCAGTCCATTCCACCATGCCAATCTGTGTCATTAACTCGTTGAGAGCCCATTGGCTTTACAATATGAATACCTAAAACCGTACTATTCGTCACATTTTTTCTCTATTCGTGCGACGTCGCTTCCACGAGGCTCTGAGAGTTCCTTCACCCTCGCGACCGCAACCTCGGCCCGCTCAGCATCCGGCGCCTCCGATGTAAATACCAGCGCCAGCACAAGCGCAGCATCAAGTCTTAGCAAATACTCTTCTTGGGCTGTAACATCAGGCCAGGTAGCCACTTCAGTGTAACCTTTGACGAAGCTCTCGTCGAGTTCGCTGAACTCTAGCGTGCGAAAGATGTCAACGGCTGCTGGGCCGACGAGAGTATTGGTCCAATCGATCACTCCGCTTATTTTTCCGTCCTTGTGACGGAGATTCACGTCGCGAAAGTCCATGTGAAGTAGACTTGAAGGGAAGCGTTTGAGACCTTTGAGGATATTGTGAATGAGGCCCCAGTCTGTTATCCAGCTTGAAGCCTCTGGGACTGTATGCGACAGCACTGAGAAGCGTCTTTTGAGTCTTTGTTCAACTGTTGAGAACACGTCTTCTGTTTCCAACGCGACTGTTTTCATCGTTGGATCCGACAAGGGCGTTGAGTGTAACATCGCCGCTACACGTCCCATTTCCCCAAATGTGATGTCTGTTCTATCGTCGTCCACGTACTCGCATAGCATCGCTGGATAACCATCTTCTTCAAGGTACTTGTATGCTTTCGGAACAGGTACGCATGCGTTTTCCAGAAGCTTGTAGATCTTCATCTCTTGTTGGATTAGATCACTGGCGTTGGTGCTGGGGTCATTGGCGTTCTGGTAGACCTTGACTCTGGGTACTCTGAGAACGACAGGGCCATAAGCTGGCGAGCTTGCTTTATAAACGAGACATTCGAGACCTTCGCCGGCGGTTTTGATGTCGGTGAGGTTCTCTGCCTTGATGAAGTGCTGAGCTATATCCATTGTGATGCGCGAACAGTGAGTTGCCGGGCTACCGAGAATAAATCTGGGACTCTGTCTTCTTTCTACTTGCGCTGTCGGAAATGTGTAGGTTTCTTGGCAGGGGATTCTGGATGAAGCTCGTATACGCGCGTATAGCTTAGCGTCGAAGGATCGTGAATGAGTCACACAAGAGGTGAGAACTAAGTGACTTGGAATCCACCCACCGATTCGCCAACCTTCAATTACACAGCATTATCTCAGAACAGCGTAAGTGAAAGCGATAAGAAGCTACGGAATTAAGAGTGAGGTGTCGCAGCGCACGGATCTATTGCTATGATAAAACGTGGTGTTACTGATACTGAGTTACATGACGTGATGACCGCATTGTCCTCTTTGATCCCAGTTCGTGAATCATCCCATCTTGACAGACTTTCCTCAAAGCAACCAGAATAGAAGACTATGGGGAGTCTTGATCCAGTGCCGCCACCAGGGGCCTACGCCGGCAGCTCATCCTCCAACGTGGATATTGACGGAGGACCACAGGCAGTGGGAATATAGAACTAGCCTCTTGTTTGAACGAGACCCCGTATCTCTCAGATAGTTCGCTGAGGTCTCCCAAAGTGTACGGGACTTGGGAAATATCGAAGTTGCTCTGCAAGATGGACCGAAGTTTTGGGAATGACCCAGCTTGTTTTGCCTGGCACGATGCTACCATAGGTTGGTACATGTCCTTGTGGAGGTGTTTCGAGTCGATCCGAACATTGACAATAGAAGCAGGCAGAAGCTCGATTAAACTTGTCGGATCAAGTTCCTTGACACGAAATGTACTCTCAGCGAATACTCCAATAGTAAGGGAATCCCCACCAAGAACTAACGTCTCTAGTCTCTCAAACGTCTTGAGCGGACGGAGGGGTGAGGATATAAGAGGCCTCCTATATATTGAGTTCCAGCAGCATTCTAGGTAACGTAAGGAGGGCCGATGGGATTTGCCGAGTGCCAACGGGAGGCACCAGGGGTTTACAGACTCGGATCGCTGGCATATGTATATGAATGACTCAAGAGGGCCGCACTTTTCGAGGATCCTTTCCAGAGTTTTCGCGTTGACGCCCACGTTGAAGAGCTTCAGACAAGTGAAGTTTGCGAAAGGCACTTTAGGAGAGTCGTGTAATTTGTCTTTCCACTCGAGAACACCGGACTTGATGACAAGTGTCTTGATATTGGGCGCCATTTCGAACAAGTTCTCCAGTGTGCTTACGTCGCGGATGGACGCAGAGTGTGTGCTTTCGAGGTGTAGATATCGCAGGTCATGCAGCTTCTTCTGGGTTTTGCTTGCGAGTGTCTGACCGACGGAGTGGCGGTCTATCAAAGAGAGTAGCTGGAGACCAGGCATCCTGCATAGCAGAGTGTACAGGGGAAACGGTTCGACCTCATAAGTCAAGCGCCGGATGAAAGATCTCTTCTGTAGCTGGCGGCGATTTCTAAGGAACTCCGTGATCTTCTCCTCAGGCCATCCTCTTGCGTCGATGTTGTGGTAGATGTATGGTGTCGCGGCGTTGTTCAGGACCTGACAAGTGCGTGCAAGGCTCAGAAGGCCGGTGGTGATCTCAGCAGATGGCTTCTCCCATAGCTTCCCTGGATCAGGAGTTGCGGGTGAGTTTGGCTGGGGATAGTGACTCAGATGGTCATTTGTGCAGTGGCTGCAGAGATGCCAGCATATGTCTGCTAGGATCTCTGCGGGCATATGATCCAGGGCAGGCTTGATCATGACGAGTTGAGTTGGATGCGGGGTGCATAAGGGAGAAAGAAAAGAATGAGAAAAGAATGAGAAAAGAGTTGGTAGGCTTCCAAGGACTTATATGAGTGCAGGTTACACAAGCAAAGGAATAGTGACGCGTCAGGGAAACGCGTGAATGAATGATGAGATAGCCTGGGATATCATGTTTGCTAGGCTGCACAGCCCTAAGGTGACACAAGAAGCCACAAGGAAGCAATCAGTAAGATTGCTTCAGATACAGATGAAAACACGGCTACTGAGGTCAAACTCGGCGGCTGTTGCTGAGGAGTCATGGAACTATATGTACACTCCTAGATGTAAAGAAAGGTAACATATACTAGACAAATAATTCGTTCTTGGTTAATGGAGCAGCTCAGAAGCACTTCAGATGTATTAGGCTGCCAGCGAAATAACCACAACCTACTTCTAGTCCTGACTTCCTTTCCGTTCAAAAAGCCCCTTGCTCTCTGCACTGAACGATACGTTACATGTCCTGCTCAGCTGCGATAGTAGACCAAGATGGTGTTTGCTCCTTTCGTCCCGATCCTTCATCTTCTGTCGAGTGATATGTGATGGACCTGCGGATACCTCCTCAAGCGCCAAACCCGTCAAATCCCCTTCTACCCAATTATAGCATCGGACCTCCTTCAGCATCGGAAACGAGCCCAGCTTTACCGCCTCACCCAGTGCGAAAATCGGTTCATGGAGGCTTGTACTCTCCGAATCTATGGAGACGCTGCGGATTGACTGTGGCAGGAGATTGACAAGACATGTCCTCAGCGTCTTCTCGTTCTTGGCCATTTCAAAGCGGAGCCCTGGACCGCCTAGGATCAGCGTCTCAAGGTTGGTCAAACCCTTGAAAGAGCCCGCGATGTTCATTCCGTTATCATCTCCAGCCGGCGGTGGCTCCCAGTAAAGCTCAACATACCGTAGCGTTTTCTGTCGTACAGAAAGGACTTGCGGTAGTGCTTGGAGGCTGGTATAATCACCCACTGTGGATTCCACCAAGCGGTGCATCTCTGCGAACAAGCTAAATACGAATGATTCAAGTTGTGGGCACAAATCGACAATCTTTTTGAGGTCGTACGGGCAAACCAAGGTGTCGACAAGTTTGAGACATTTGACATTTTCAAGTCCGCTTGATCCCGAAGACCACGACAACGACAACGACAACAACAATTTGACTTGGATGACCAGTGTTTCGATCTTGGGTGCCTGTCGGAGCAAATCAGAGATCCGTAGCTTGTGGGAGGTGCCCTTGCTAGGACACTCAATGTGAAGATACCGTAGTGAAGCCAGCATTGTTCGACGGGAGATCTTGATTTCATGCTTCCAGTTGAGGCGTATATGGAGAAGCTGGATCTTTGGCACATTACGCAACACCATATCATAAAAAGTCAAACGTCGTTTTTGGCTATCCGGCAATTTGTTGTAAAAGGCGTCCATTGCCTTTGTATAGGCCAAACTGAGACTGCGAACATGATCGAGGCCGTTATGTCCACAGCCTCTGATGCGTGCGATAAACTCCTTGGTATAGAGGATGTCGCTCTTGAGTTTGATGCGGTGATAGCGATGGGGCAGAGTGAGTGTGTTCAGCGCTTGACATGTCTCGGAGAGATTGACAAGAGTTTTGATGCCTTGGGCATCATGTTCCCAGATTTGGCCGGAACAAGAGGTGCCAAGTGCTTCTTTGTGCGGGAAGAAATAAAGGGGCTTCATCTGGCAGTGAGTGCAAAATAGTTTGCATATTTTATCCATTATCTCTGGAGGCAGAGAGAGGAGACCCATGGTGATGGCCGCGAATGCACAGCAGCGAATGAGTTTGGGGGACTGTGAGAGATGAGAGATGAGAAATGAGAAATAGGAAAACCGATAAATAAACCAGCTAGACTGATCTACCATGATAAGTAAAATAAGACCAGGCTCAAATTTCAGGAAGGCTACCTAGGCATATGCAAGAGCCCACAAGCCACTGTTACACCAGGAAAGCCGCGTTTTGTTTTTGGTGTGCTGGCGAGGCTGTCCATTGACATCAGCCCTCAACGGCCAACAACTTGATAACCAACTCAAACTACTAGGTATTTGTGCAACGTACTTGAATTACATTGGCGGAAGATGAGTCATAGATGATGCTCAGAACTTTTCCTTGGAAAAAAAGAATGAAAAACAAAAATAAGAACAAAAGGTTATAATCTTGGGATACAACACGAAAAGCCGGCGATGATATTCAGAGCCCTTTCGTGTTTGATGAGTATAAGAAGAAAGAACAAGTTTTGAGTTTTAAGATCAGTATAATTTAGGATAAATTTGACGATACATCTAAAAACATAGGAGCGTTCTAGATAAACTAGGTGTCTAAGTCATGGATTGTACAAAACAGCCGCTAATATCCAAGGCGGTGATGTGCTTCCATGGCCGCTGCTGCAGGAGTGCTGGAAGGTGTTTCAGCTGGAGGAGCAGGGGCCGAAGGCGCAGACGGTGTAGGAGGGCTTGCAGCGGGAGTACTCTCAGCAGGGGGCGCGGGAGGAGCTTCTTCCTCGGCCGGAGTAAACGCTGCATCTGCCAACGGGATCTCTCCAACTGTCCCGCCTGTAGCTGCACCCGCGTCGACGTTGGCCAGGGCACCGGCTGCCTTCTTGGAGAACTGGACCAAGTTTTCCTCAGAGGGGCTGGAAGCGGTCAGTAGCTGTGTAGTACAGAGTGGAGTCGGACTCACGGGTTGATGGCCATCACCTGACCAATCTGACAGTGCGGGCCGGTAGCACAGTACAGATAGATGGGCTCTGTGTTGTTCAGAGGAACATTAAAGGTCCCAACGGTTGTCTGGCCAGCCTCGAAAGGAATATGTCCACTGTGGATGACTCCAGACTGTGTAGCCTGGAGTGGCTGGCATGGAGAGTCTTCAGAGCTTTGAGTGACGGTATGATTTCCATTACTAAATTGGAATTGGATCACGTCTCCGGCTGCTGCTCGAATCATGTTCGGAACGAAGGTATCTTGAGAACCACCGACGACAACGGGAATGATTCTGTTGGCTCGTGCTTCGAGGGGTGGATTTCTCTTGACTGTCAAGTATCAGCATGATATGACTCTTGGGTTGAGTGTGAGAACCTACTCGAGACTGGTTGGTGAACTTCAAGCTCATGAAGTTCCCGCGGGGACATTTCAACGAGTGGCATAGCAGTAGCAACTGCAGCCCACAACAAAGTCTTGGCCAACATCTTGAATATTATCAACAAAACCGAAACTCAAAACTGGGTTGGTAATGAGCGTATCGTAAAGAAGGTCCAGCCAACTAGCAATTCTGAAATTAACAATTATAAATCCTCACCAGGAGGGTAAAAGAAAAGAAAAGAAAAGGAAGAGAATTTTGATAAACTCAAAGAAGGTAAGAAAGGTAAAACTGATCTGTGAATCAGACCATTATTCCCGACTGCAACTCAAGTTGATCTTATAACATTTTCAAAATCACTGATGATCGGGCACATGCGGAGCCTCATCTCTGGGCCGAAACTCGAGCTGTGACAAGAATCTGGATAGAGTTGCTCTTTCGCAAGATATGACAAATTTGCTAGCAAATTTGCTAGCAGCCAAGATGTTTTGCAAACCTGTCTTGTTTCAGGGTACGGTTACGTGGTGTTTCATCAGCGACCAAGATTTATAACCGAGATACGGTTTTAAGTAATATTTCATGTTTTGTGTCTTTGATTCATGTTTTAGAGTGATATTTCAAGTTTGTAAGCATTAAGGACAGTGACAAACTGGTATAGGGTTTTTGAAACGGGCATGCGTGGCTTTCGGCATGTGGGCAGGTATTTCGGGCTTGGCGATCTTGATAGAGGTTTGATGTGATGTTGCATGAGTGATTCATCTGATGAAGCGCTTATAGTGACCAGATGAGGAGGTTTAGGGACCGAGAGGTTGAGCCGCAGGAGGTGAAATGATTCGTGGTCTCCTTCAAGCTTGTTTCATCAACATTAGGGAATGGGTGGAGATAGTCGTGATGTTAACCATAAATACAGAGCACTGCCACTTTATAGACTTAACAATTAAGTTTAATATCTGTTGCGCATGAAGATAAGTGTTACAATGTGTTGGCATGATGTCACAGAGGTGAAGCGTGATGTGGCCTTGAATCCTCGATCGAGACCTGATGAGTCCAGCGATGTCACCAGCCAGCCACTTCACTTATCGCAAGATAAGACATCTGCTTACCAAACTCACTTGAACTATTAAGCAACACGCACTTGTTCTCATAATCTATCAAGTCTATGAGAATTACCCCGTGGGGGCATGCCTATCCCCGCAGAACCCCAACCCCAATTAGCCTGATCTTGCTCCCCGCAAAGACCCCAATCTGAACATCGTCACTTTGCCGCTACCAACCTCCAATCCAAGCTTTCGTTGGTGGAATTTTAATTACCGATCGTGCCTTGACCGAACTAACATTAGTGAGGTTCCATTGCCGGGGATTCATCGAGGATTATATTAACTACGGCATCGAATATCCGAATAAGCTTGCAGATAATATACATCCTCGAATGTGATTTGTGGATTTTAATACGTGAGTTTTGGATAAGATCATATGCTTTGGGGGTTCAAATGAAGGAGGATCGGCCAATGCAAGGTGGAACTAGTAGATTTATATAGCAGCTGCAAGACCGTAGTATTTTATTCGGGATCAAGTGTCACGTATCTCGACATGAAGGGCTTCATCATCAAGACGGCAATTATTGCCGCGACTCTCTTTTCCACTGCTACTGCATCCGCTAAAGGACCTGTTGACACGTACAAAAAATGTCAACGCCAGACAAAGCGTGCTACAGAAGGATGTCCCAAGGGCACTCTCTTCGTAGCCAAGGATGATCCACGAGCAGACTATTCCTCCATCCAAGACGCCATCGACTCGTTGGGCAACACAACAACCGCAGGCCATATTCTCATTGCACCTGGAAACTACAGCGAGCAGTTGAACGTCACCCGCCGAGGTCCTCTCCATCTCATCGGTGCTTCAAACAAACCTTGGGTCAAAGATCTTTACGCTGATATTGACGTCAACACCACGGCTCAGAACGACGTTCAGATCTGGTTTAATCTTGCGAACACAAACAATGGAAGCTTGAGTGATAATGTGTTCACGAGTGTACTCACCGTTGGACCTAATTTCAACGCTACCCTGACTGGATCCGGACCTACGGGCTTTCCAGTGCCTGCAGACACGCCGTTCGGATGCACGGATTTCAGGGCGTACAACATCGACTTCAGGAATGATTTTGCGCCCAGATCTAGTGGACCTGCGCATGCGGTTGGTGTGAGCAGGGCTAATGCGGGCTTTTATTCCTGCGGCTTCTACTCTTACCAAGATACTGTAAGTCAGATCCTAGAATTTATTTGACGGCTTCAAGCTGACTTTATAGGTCTACGTTGGAAAACTTGGAAATGCTTACTTCTACGACAACGTCATTGCTGGAGAGACTGATTTCCTGTACGGTTTCGGCACAGCATGGATTGAGAAATCAACACTATCTCTCCGAGGCTGCGGCGGCGGCATCACAGCTTGGAAAGGAACCAACACGACATTCACCAACAAATACGGCGTCTACATCGACAAATCGCAGGTCATCCCCGTAAACTCCACCATCGCCACAAACTTTGTTGGAAAATGTGCCCTCGGTCGACCATGGAACTCGCAGCACAAGTCCATCTTTATGCAGTCGTACTTTGATGCTGTGATCCTGCCTGCTGGGTATATCGAATGGAGCACGTCGACACCAAGAGTTGATAATTACACTTTCATGGCGACGTGGAATGATCATGGGCCGGGATATGATGTTGAGGCTGAGAAGGCGAGTAATGTGACGAAGGTATTAACGGATGCGGAGGTCAAGCCTTATAGAGCGCCTGCGGATGTATTCCAGACACCTGAGGGAAAGTTTGGACATGTCAAGTGGATTGACAAGAAGGCTCTGTAAAGACTCTCAGCTCGACTAGGGTTACACCAATTTGAGATATCCCGCGGTTCAATCATGACATGTGATATTGTGATTCACCACCACCATGACTCGGCATCAAAAGCCCGAACTCTTTACCCTCTCTAGCCCGAATGTCTCAGTTTGACAGCCTCAAGCAAGGCATGTCTCAAACTATCACAGTTCTCAGATATTTATTCCCGCCTTGCTTTCGTGATTTGACGCGAAGAAGTAACCGCTGCCAAGTGAATGAGGATCCCCAAAGCGAGATGAGATTTGAATCCATTTGCAGGGGGTGTAAACTCTGTGTCCAATGGCGCGTTTCATTTCTTTAATTGCCCCTTATTTTAGTTCGCGGGCTAGCTGGGTAAAAGACGCTAAGATTAGTGGTTGGATGATTCGGGATCGGGAGGTGATCTTCACATGAGAAGGTGAGCCAAGATGGTACGATTTATGAGCATTGGCCTCTACAAAGAATCAGATATATGATCAAAGTGTATAGTTGAGAAATAATAAGAAAAGTATCTTGAATTGAATACTGACTCGGGCGGAACAGCTCTCCGAGGGTCTGTGATAATCTATGCCCATATCAAGTAGGTAGGTAATACCAATGACACCAGTGGCAAAGCAAACCAGTTACATCCCAACGAACAAGCCACTTCCCCTTCCCCGGAGGAAACGTTCCCGGTAATAAGAATCCTTCAACGGGCATCCATCAACACATAACTAACCCCCCTGCCTGATATACCAATCTGACATCTCCCTCCTCCACTTTCTCCTCTTCATCTCACAGTATGAGCTGACGAGACAAATTCTGCCTTCGAGGCGCCTTCGAAATGGGCTACTCAGGCGGCGACGACCAACGCAGCCCTTCGATAACGATACCCATTGCAGTCTGTATGGGAATTTCTCTATACAATGCTATTGAGCTCAACGTTTTGATTCTTACGACGTTCAAGACAAGGAAGAGCTTGTACTTTTGGAGCTTTCTGGCTGCTACTAATGGGATTGCACCTCATACTATTGGCTTTCTCCTCAAAAACTTGGTCTTTTCTGATAACTTTGTTTTGTACATCACGCTTATTTCTGTTGGTTGGGTTTTGATGGTCACAGGTCAATCACTCGTCTTATACTCTCGACTACACCTTATTTTCTGGAACCAATTCATTCTAAAGCTTGTCCTGGCTATGATTATCACCAATGCTGTTGTTTTGCATATTCCGATTATTATTCTTATGTACGGCGCCAACAGCAGCGACAAAAATCCATGGGTCCATCCTTATCAGATCTACGAAAAGATCCAAGTCACGGTGTTCTTCTTTCAAGAACTTATCATTTCAGCGATCTACATCAAAGCGTGCTCCTCATTCTTTGGGACAGAAGGGCTTTTATATCGGAAAGGTGTCCGGCGAATGAGGAGGCATTTACTCCTCGTCAACGTCATCATAATTCTTCTCGACATTCCGATCCTGGTCCTCGAATTCGCAGATTTTTACGACTTCCAGACAGCTTACAAAGCGATCGTCTACAGTATCAAGTTAAAGCTTGAGTTTAACCTTTTGAATCGGCTTGTGGATGTTGCAAAAGGGAATGATACACGTGGGGCGGAGACTGGAAATCAAATTGTGCATTTGAATGCTTTTGAGCAAGATTGTGCTGGATATGTGGCCAAGGACAGTGGGTGTGGAGATATGGAAAGGGATGCAAATACGAAGAGACGAAAACGAGGGAACTCGAATGCGGATGATAGGATTTTAATTGAGACGGAAATATCCGTTAGTTATGTTGAAAGAAGGGAGGATGATAATGAGAGTACAGGATAAAAGATGTCAATATAGGACTGTATTCACGAATGAAATGGCTTGAACTCTCCAACTGGCATATTGCAAAAGAACTCTATTCAAAGTTCAAGTGAGAGCGTAAAGTCGAGGTCGAAAGGCTAAACTTTATACTTTCAAGTTATATAGACAACATTGGGGATACTGCCAGGCCACAAACTTAAACTTTAAGCAGTTGATACCTTATAGGAAACAGGAAACGATGCTTTCTTACGATATAAAGTATCTACTGTTTCTTAAAGTTTCTACTGTGGCTATTGCATCTGATTTGTTGGTGCAAGAAAATTCTTACACTTTAAACATAGAGTATCATCTAACTTTCGTTGGACAGAATTTCGCCTTGTGACTCACAAGGCGTCAACTCTTTCCTCTTCTGCCTATAAATAGCCATCTTTCCCTCCCAGAATTAGAAAATCATTCTCACTTCTCTTCAAGATTTTGTGGCCCTTGGCAGACAAGATCCTTCTCATCCCAACATGTCATCCAGTCTCTGACAGCAGCCATCACTTGCCAAGTGATGAAAGCAAGTTCTTCAGCACACGTACTGCTCGGCTCATGCCCTTTCGCTCTTCTTGGTTCCGGATCTATCTTGGCATTCGCCCAGAGGATGAAGCAACCATGTCTTAGCGAGGCTGAGCCTCAATCTTCTTGAGTCTCCAATCTTGAGATCAGATGCCGCAGCCCCCGATGCACTACCAACAATCAACAGACAAGACCGCACCTTCATATCGGTTACGAGATCCCATCCGTGGGCTTGGGAAAGCTCCTTGGAGTTGATCTGTGGCTCTGATCAAGATGAACACATCGCCACCACTTGGGCCTTTCCTAATCCATCCATCCCTCAAAGTCGTCTCGACAATTGCGAAATCGTCAAGAACCAACCAAGCCTGGTTCTCCACCCCGACTACACTAGATCAGCAACCTTGGCCTCAATCAGGGTCAAGATGTCGAACCCGAACAACCAGCGACTGGGACCTGGGGCTGAGAGCTTATAATCACCACATAGAACTCAGGTTCTTCTCGCAACTTTTGTCGCAACCGCCGTGCCGAGGCCCTACTCATCGTCTGCGGTATCCGAGTTATTTTCATCAGTGTCTCAAAATTGACGCTCCTTGGACGAGTGCTGTCGGAATAAACAAAAATGGTTTTCAAGAGAGCCTCTTTCAAGAGAGCCTCTTCTAGCATAGCACCTACCATGAATGCTACATG
This sequence comes from Fusarium subglutinans, assembly GCF_013396075.1. NCBI lineage: Eukaryota > Fungi > Ascomycota > Sordariomycetes > Hypocreales > Nectriaceae > Fusarium > Fusarium subglutinans. The sequence goes on from NW_023502241.1 coordinate 43,680, forward strand.
CTTCGAGAATACTGCCTGTACTGAAGATTCCTTGTCAGTCAGAGACTACAGGTTCCTCTGGATGCTCGTTGAGGACCTTTTCGAGAGATTTAACGAGCATCTTGTCCCTTCCAAGATACAGAACAACAGGAAGGGCGACCTCATCAGGCTCAGATTGGTGATCTATAGCTCTCACCACCTTGCCTTTCAGTTCACCTATGGTGGCGAGTTGTGTATTTTTCATGATACTATAAGTGAATACGGCAACAGCGGCGTGAGCCAAAGCTGCACTTCCAGGCTGCGTCTTGAACAGCCCGAGACATCCAGATGACAAACTCCGTTCCAGCGGCGACCTGCCATCGACAAAGATGCACTACCTCACGGCAAACTCACAAGAGACGATATCAACCGTATAGAGGAAGAGCGCAAAAAGATGAAAAACAAGATCTACATCGCAAACAAAGGCGAAGGCGAGCACGCACGTCGCTCACAGGCAATACACGTTCAAGGAACAGGCCAAGCGGCTCTTGGTGGGAGGGACGATGAATGAAGGGTAGACAGCATCCATCCTTATCGTTGAGAAGAGAATGGGATGTGACCATGCGAGTCGACTTTAACATTAACGAAATTACATCTGGGTAGTATAGGAAGCCAGACACAAAGACAGACGGCTTGTGTCGGCCATGGCTGTAGTGATAGATCTGATTGTTACATTCGTCTTGAATAGCCATGCACGGTGATGCACCTCGGATATTTATTTCCTTGCTTAATTAATCTTGAGGCGAATAATTTGGGGGCCGTTTCCTAGCCGCATATCTGTGCCCCTTACCCGCGTGGTCATCCGTCTTACATTGCAGAAATAAGGTTATCACCTAACACTGAGATAGTATCCTTCGACGATTATGTGCTTGAAACAGATGAACTCGAGCGGTTTTGGAAGCGGGAGTTTTAAAATCCCCGGAGAAATAACCGAAGACGCCCGGTTATTGAGACAATGGGTCTGGCGCATTAGAAATCTGACCGCTTAATGGTTGCTTCTTGAAGGATTGCAGTCTAAAAAGGGCTGGGCTAGGATCCGCTGATCTAGGACGGAATTGGTTACCTGCGCGGACCAACCTTGCATGACCGTTGGACAGGAACGACAAGGTTGTTTCAGCTTTTTGGTAGGGTTAGAAATTCACTCAACAAACATTCGGGGGTCTTGGGCAAAGAATCGTTGTATAATATCTCTTGTTCAGTTACATAAGCTGCAAGGATTATGCTGCATTCATCTAGGTATCGTTAACTTACACAGCATAAGGTGGACTGAAGCATCGTCTGCCGACTGTCAGATCAGATCTTGGCGTTAACTATCCTTAAGCAACACGCCTAACCAGGATCATCGTGACAACTCAACTAATCCGGCCACAGAAAGCCTAGCCTAAACATGTCTCTCTAAGAGTCTAAACTGCCCATCCCACAAAAACGCCTCGTTCTTGGCACCGCTCACACCCTCGCTCCAAGCACCAGCCAACCCCCGTCAATCCTTAATTTTCAGCTCTGCCTCCAAAAGAGATGAGAAACCCCGCCCCTCGACTTCTCATCTCTCTTTCCCGCTTCCTTTATTCCCTCTGCTGACCACTCGAGTCATCCGTCACTGTCTGGCAAGATGAAGTATCACGGCCTAGTATTGCTTGGTGTCTCCGCCGGAGCAAACGCTCTAGCCATCGCTGAGGCGACAAAGCGTCGAGATGCGGGCTACATGTATCAGCCTGATCCGACCCCCATTGTGGGCATCTCTGATCTGAGGCATTTGGCGCTGGGCAAACGTCAGGAGACTACCGCTGCGGCATCGACCTTTACGATTGTTGTTAGTCCTGACTCAACTTGTGGTTTTTTGTCGGGTTCGCCTGGAAATGCGATTACTTGCGGTAACGGAGACAAGTGTAGTTGGGAGCTGCGGTATGCTACGGCCATCTTTTGCGGCACTCAGGCCTACAATCGCTGTTTGGAGAGAGATGAGGCTCTAGACACAAAACTCTGCAATGATGTTTGTCAGAGTAACCAGTATAACCTCCTTTGGTGAGTGAATCAATGGCTTGATAGTGAGTAAGTAACTGACTGACTGTCTTAGCACCAATACTGCTTCGCCTTATTGCGGAGCATATAATTATCCTTCTGGTGTTGTTGGCTTTAGATGCGCAACGGCATCAGTGACAGCCGCCCAGGATGTTGAGTTCACATACACCAGCCAAAAAGGCCGCAGCTTCTCTACGACAATGGTTTCTGATGAAACTACATCATCTATCCCCACAAGCTCAGAGCCTGGATCATCATCGACAGAGGAACCTTCATCAACGACTTCAGAAGCCGAGCCCACTGAATCTGACTCAGGCGGTGGTGGAAGCTCAACACCTGTCGGCGCCATCGTTGGAGGCTCGATCGGAGGTTTCGTCGCTTTGTCACTGGTAGTTCTCGGCGCATTCTGGCTCTGGCGAAAGAACAAGAACAAGAACGCCGCTCAACCATCGCCTCAACAACCACCCGCGGCAGCAGCTTCATCGATGCCTCCCCCAGGTCATTATGGTGATACTGTACCCCCTATGGCGCAGCATTACCCAAAATCAGATGTTACGTCACCAACACAGTCTGAGTGGAGGGAGTCTATGATTACGGCGCAGACTGCTACTACGCCTGTGCAGAATCAAGCTTGGGATCAGTATCCCCAGGGTTCTCCATATCCCCCTCAGACACAGCCGCAGGAACTACACCCACAGGGAAATCAGGGGCTTCAGGATGGTCAGGTCCACGAGATGCCTTCTGATCCTAATTACCGTTGAGATGGGTCAGGGGGAAGGAATTAGTACCAAGGGGTTTGTCGGGGAGGGATGACGGCTTTATATATATCAAACTGACGAAGGTTTTTATGATTTGTCTTTATAATTCTTATTGCAAATTTAAACAATACCATTTTCATACAGCAACGTTGGACTCTATAGGCTTCTAGTTTATAGGATTTGGATTTTAATAAATATCAATTGCCTTGAATATCAAAATGATTTCGAGTAAGACGGCATAGACCAGCTGACATGTCACAAGATTAAGCTTAAAACGCCACGATAGTTTTGACAGGTTGCCTCTGAATCAGCCTCACTAGTTCATGCGCACCACATCGCTCTGTTGAATTATTCGTGATGCTTTTGAACAGATTCGTTGTAAATCTTAGCAAGACTCTTTCATATGCCAAACTCGACTCCAATGCGTCACAACAGGATGTATGATAAAATGAAACATATTTGTCAATTCATTCGCTAAATCAATTTGATCGGCTACTCAATCTGGCCTCATTCTCAACCTCATAACAATCTCATGTCTCGTTCTCCTCTCGTAATTTCATTCTTACAGGCGGAATTTCACCTCGAGCTCGCCAGGTGCCTGGTAAGTAGGGACCTTCATCTCCAAAGCCTCACCAGAATATCCAAGATCCTCCGCAACAAGCATAGCAGCCTTCTCACCAATGAGCAGAGCAGTAGAGTACGTGTTGCAGCCAACGTTGTCAGGGCAGATGGACAGATCAGCGACCTTGAGACCCTTGACGCCGTGGACGTTGAGTCTCTCGTCGAGAACACCGTGTTTGACGATGCTGTTGCCCTCCTTGGGTGCCATAGAGCAGGTTCCGAGGCAGTGCCAGGTTGATTCGGTGTGGCGCTTGACCCATTCTGTAGATGTTGGTTAGCATACTGATGATTGACATGGGGATTGGGGACCTCACCCTCGACGGCCTTGATGTCAGCTTCACTGTACTTGAGCTCCTCACGGACGTGAGCCTTGTTGGAGTTGAGGATGTTGGCACCAGGCTTGCGGTCGGCCTCAGGGAGAGGAGAAGACCAGCTTCCGTGGCCGATACCAGCAGTGAGATTGCCGGGAAGAGCGTATTGCTTGGTGGTGTCAAGGTCGAGATCATGAGCACGAGCAGGGCTGTCATAGTCGAAGAAGGGGTGCTAGAAAGGTAAGTGACTGCTTTGCACTGAAACTGTAGAGGACTTACCATGTTCTCGACTTCACCGGCGTAGGCGTCCATGCGGCGGGCAGTCTCACGAGACTTGATGTATCCCCAGACCATGGGAACCATATCACGCTCATCGTTCATCTGAGATGGTCAGTCTTTATTCATGGCAAGTGGTAATAGGACTTACGAATCCAGCATCAAAGTCAGGAGTGTCATATGGATCGGCACTCTTGATGTGAGTAAAGCCACGAGAGAAGGGATACTCGAGGAAGTGGAACATGGAAAAGAACTTTCCAGGGGGCCTATAGCCAATCAGTATCAATACAAACTTGACTGTGTCAGTGGACTTACATGAGCATGTGGTCACCGAAGAAACCGGCAATCACAGAGTAATGCATAACAGGCTTGTCCGGCTTGTTCTTGAAGTAAGACTTCCAGCCCTCAGTGAAGTGAGGCGTAGGCCATCTTTCAAAGTCCTTGAGCTCTTGCTCGGTAGGGCGGATCTTGACACCAGCATCGATACCGTTGGTGGCAAGGGGTCCTGGCGACGATTTAGCACAAGATATCCAATACAAAAAGCCACGAGAAAGTCTAACCTGTCCCACGAAGATGCCATTCATCAAAGACGCGCTGTTTATTTCATTAGTTTAGATGTTCTGGTCATGAAGCTGTCGCGGAGGGGGGTTGGTTGTTGGTTACCTTTTGAACCTCGGGGTCTCCACGAACAAAGTCATCGAAACTCTCAGTATCAGGCTTAGCACGATACACCGAAAAGGTAAGATAATGATCCTGGAAATTAAGTCCAACACCAGGAAGATCAACCTTGGGCTCGACGCCAGCAGCGCGGAGCTTCTCGGGGTTACCAATACCAGAGCGCTGAAGAATCAAAGGCGAAGAAAGCGTACCGCCACTGACGACAATCTGCTTTCTAGCACGGAAGATTCGCGTCTGCAGCTGGTTCGGGTGCAGCGGCTTGGTAGGAACAGTCTGGACACCGACGGCCCGTCCATTCTCCATGATGATCTTGTCGACCTTTGTGTTGCAGGCCAGGTACAAGTTGCTGTGCTTAGCACGTGTGGAGTGGACATAGGCGTGAGCTGAGTCACTACGGCGGCCTGTGTCACGGTTGATCCATTTGAGCCAGTGCTCTGCGCCGTGGCCGGTGGAAAGATCCTGGAGGTCGTCGACGAAGGGGATGCCTTGGGACTCAGCGGCGCGGAGGAAGTCGTCCTTTACGGGGTAGGTGTAGTTACCGAAGGAGACTTTGATGGGGCCCTCGAAGCCGTGGATGTCTGGGTTGACTGAGTGGCGTTGATAGGTCTCGTGCTTCTTCATAAGGGGGAGGAGTTCCTCGGTGGTCCAGCCCTTGGCTTGGAAGTCATCGTCTGGGGTTGTTAGTGGTGTTTTAGGTGAGTATCGAGTGAGTTGAACTTACAGTCTGAGGCACTAGCTCGAGTGTACATCATGAAGTTGATGGAAGAACCACCGCCAAGGATCTGCAACAGTTAGTTCATGATCTTCACTCCTCTCAAACTTCAACTTACATGAGCACATGGCACAGTAGCTTCACGTCCGGCAAGCCACTTGCTAGGACGAGACTTGTAAAACGAAGCCGTCTTGGAGTCCAGCTTCATGTTACGGGGATAGATACCGGGCCTAAACACCCAAGGGTTGTTGAGGTTGCTCTCGCCGGCCTCGATGAGCAGAACCTTGAGGTTATGGTCAAGATTCGCCAACCGTCCAGCAACGACACAACCGCAACTTCCACCACCACACACAATGATGTCGAACTCCTCTGGCAGGACGCCGAGGCTGTTCGCGTACGAGTTGGGAGTCGCCATGATGAATAAGCTGCAACTTCTGAAGCTGCTTGATATTTCTGACAAACAGGGAGAGCTATACAGCTTATTTATAACATACACAGATGTCTGTAGCTCGATCTTTACTGTGTATCAGATGCCGAATGATCCCCGAGGGTTGGTAGCATGTCCATGGGATGCTGGATGCAGTATTATCAACTCTGCGAACCCCTCTCGATACAAGATTGCGGGCACCAATGGCATATGCATGGCAGGGTCATCTGGGGTAATAAGATTGTGGATAATGGTTTCATTCTCATCAGCTCTAGCTCTGTCTTGGTCTGGGGGAGTCTGGGGGAGCCTGGGGGAGATGCTGGTGCTGGCTGGGCACAGTATCTTGCTTGGCCTGCATGTCAGGGATATCATTTGCTTCGCCGCTTTGACTGCGGGTTAAGGTTTCCGAGACTTCCTTCTCCTATTAGAAGAGAAGAAAAAGACAATTGAGTTTGGCAAGTCGGTTTTGGGAATGTTGTTAAGAGGCGGAGATATCCGTCTGATCCGGTCTGAATGAAACTCATGGTGAACTTTTGGCAGCAGAACTGACTCGCACTTTGGTATCCGATCTCGTCGTCTCGAGCAACGTCAGTGCAACTCTGATCCCCGCCGGATAAAGCAGCTCCCAGCACCGTGCAGATACATACATGATACAAAATATAACGTATCATGTATGATATCCTACATGAGGCAAACTTCCCTTATCCCGAGAGCGAACCAACACAAAAACACAATACCAAGGATTCAAGTTGCATGTAAGATTACGACTTTACGGGCGTTTGCTACCCATGTCGTTCACCCCCAGGTTGTTCCCGGACAAATAGGCTTTGGGCTCTGGAACATCCGGGATCCATCGACAGCTAGAATGCGGGGAGACAACCACGCCAAGAGAGGGCTCGAGAGTTTGATGGTCGGCAATCATTGTTTCCCCCCGGAAAATGACTCTTACACGAAGATGAAGAGGCGGGGGTGAGCAAGGGTTCAGGGTTGCAATTGGCTTCTTTGCGGGTGAGATCTTCAGAGTTTTGGTGGAGTGCGGTCATTCCCCCTCAATCTGACTATCGACGTTTTGGTAACTATATCGGCTCTATTCTTGGCATATCATCAACCAACACTGCAAAACAAAAAGATGAGCATTTCTAACAGAGACCAAAAAACAACATACAACAGCGGGGATTCGCTGGTCGTCACCGACCCAACTACTAATCCGCCCCTTACCAGCTTATCTATGGGAGAGCGGACGGGATCCCGAGGTAGGTATGGTCGTATGTGGCTTGATCTTCCCTCAGTCTGCATTATGATCACGGCATTGAGATCCCGATCAAAGCTTCACTCTTCACTTTTCTTTTCCAAAGGGATGGTAATACATAAGCTTTAGACTACACGGTGTATTGTGGTCTGGAATGATAGGTCCACAAACCGTACTGTATCATCTGCACTGCAACGCTAATGTGTCCGCGTCAGCATTCGGATAAGTTGCAGCGAGGTGGAGAGGAGAAGAAGCTGCGGGTGGCATTCACGTCCTTGGCTTTTCATGTTCCTGCGGAATGTCTCAGTCCGTGTGTTTTGTTATGGTGATCCAAGGTCTGTATTCTGTATATAAACAAGACTCATATCCTGGATCAAGACAGATCAGGGTCCACATTGCAGTGAAGCTGTCAACAAGGATACTGTCTGTGCTGTAGTATTCGTCCTCGTGTCGACAAGTCTTGTGCTCAGATGCCCAGCGAGATCAACGCTTTGATCGTCGAGACGGAAACCTACTTCCCGCGCATTGGTGGACAATTAGATCCCGATTACTAAAACGCATCATGAAGTTGGGTAAGTTGAAGCGAGGATGGGTTTAAGCGAGGGGAGCTCATGCGGAGAAGTCTGAGCTAGAACGAAAGAAGCCCGCCCGTGGAAGCCTCGATATGGGACGTCCGACGTACGCGCATAAGTGAGCCATGCCTCGCTTTTAAGTTTTAACTCTCTCTGTGTGGGTTTATGTGGGCTCCCCACATGAGTCTGGACTTCCTAGAACCTGGGGGAGGAATGAAGACCCGGGACCTTGAACCTAAATAATAAAAAGACTTAGATAACCTCGTATAAGTTTACGAGAAACCTAGGATATCTTTTGCCCACGTTTATCTTAACACCTTATATTAAGGTCTAATGTTTTCTTGCTCCTCGAGCACGTTTTATATATAGCATATTTATGAAAGTCCTATATATGGCCAAATGGCATCTATCTTATTACTGGAATCTACTGGTTTCAGACAAAGGCTTTCTTAATATATAAGTAATACTTCCTGGATTTTCGGTGTGATGCCTGGTTGATATAAAGAGTTCTTGCTAAGACATCATCCTGAGGAGATGCCTTGATAGGAGCTTAGAAGAATTAGCAAATGGATGAGTGAAGAAGCTTGTATGTTTCTGGCTGTAGAGATGTTTTATCTAATTTTCTATTTACAGCTCATGACAGATATCGAGTGAGTCTATCGGCAACCGGTACAGATACGGGTGTGTACAATGTTGGTTTTTGTATTGGCAAAAATCTTCTCTGATCGACGCTAATAGTCTTAAAGTTCGATTTCTATTGTTTACACGTGAAACTGTCTTGTAGTAAGAGCGGATATTATACTCTCTCGTTTCTCTCGTTCTATTAAGTTTCTTTCTTTTCTCCCAGGTCAACCTATTATAATTCCTTGCCAAAGTCCTACGGATCTACGGAAGTATAGACTTATCTGCATGAGCTTACCAAGCCTATTATAAGTTGTTTCCTGATTTGGCGTCCGAGTTCAGCCTCATGTTTATAGCGTTCATCATTATGTAACGAAAGACGTGTACAATGTCCCGATGGTTGATTGAATACGTCAAAACTGGTACTGCTTCCCCTTTATGGCCACAGCTCACGGAGTACAGACTCCCGAGGTTTCAGTTCAGTGTTGCATGAGCATGTTTTCCTTCGATTGGTTGCCGTATTGATTTTGAAGCGCCATATTGTAAAGAGAATGGAGCAATAAGGGTTTATCTGCTTCCTTACACTACTATCCAATCGCAACTTCTTTAACATAAGAACCTCCCATGTAAAGATAGAACATATGAGGCTCTTTTAAATCATAATTAATCTATACATCAAGTATCCCTAGCTTTCTTCGACGCATAAAGCTTAATAGAATAAATTGATATTAGCATTTTTAGTGGTCCCGGTTTCAATAAACAGGAACTCGTCTTATCTCATGTCATCAGTCATATTATCAATCTTAAGACTAAAACTGTATACTTAAAATTATTTTAGAATTGTTCTCTGACATATCTACCCATGCCAAATGTAAGGCAGTCAGATATATAGAGCTGGTCTTCACATACTGGGTACCCTATACCATTCCGCCTCGTCATCTGGAAAGACAAAAGAGTAAAGTTACGCAAGATTTGGTATTATTAATGTATAAACTCCATCAATTATATATTCATACTTTTTACATACGATATCGCTGCACGTGGTGGCTAATCAACCCCTCCATGACAAACTCCAAATTGCGCCATCGAGATGACGTCTTACGAACTCTCGCAGCCCAGCCCATCAAAAGCCAGAAAACACGCGGATGTCTCGCCCCGAAACAAGAAAACAGCTTATCAATACAAATCACGTCTTCACTCCCCCAAACCCATAAGAAACCCAACATGTATCGAGTAGCTCACCAGCAACGTATCCAAAATGGCAGACTCGTCCAACGCGCCGCTGCTTCAATCGCGCAGCTCATATGGTTCAACTGATAAGACCTCTACGCACCATGATAGTGAAGCTGCGGGGGAGATACACCCGAGTCGAGATGTAGAAGACGATGTACTCCCCGAAACGTCGATCATTGGGAGGAATTTATCGTGGCAGAGCGCTTATATCCTCGTTATATCGCGCGTCGTCGGCAGCGGTATCTTTGCGACGCCCGGAACAATCGTGCAATCCGTCGGAAGCGCAGGACTATCGCTATTGCTATGGATAATCGGCGCTTTCATCGCAGCTTGCGGTCTTGCAGTGTCGCTCGAGTTTGGATGTATGCTTCCTCGGTCGGGAGGCGATAAAGTATACCTTGAGTTTGCGTATCGACGACCGCGATTACTTGCGTCTACGCTGTTTGCGATGTATGCTGTGCTTCTGGGATTCACGGCGAGTAACTGCATCATCTTTAGTAAATATGCGTTATTTGCGCTGGGAGTCGAAGCGACGGATGTGTTGAGCAAGAGTCTTGCTGTAGGACTTCTCACATTCGTCTGCATCACACACAGCGTGTTTCCCAAAGCAGGCGTCAAGATTCAGGATGTTCTGGGCTGGATAAAAATCGGCATCATCGTCTTTATGATCCTCTCGGGCTTCTACGTCGTCATCTTCCGTCCCGACACGAGCACGGCACCACTCACGCACCAGCTCGCATGGGAACATCTTTGGGAAGAGACGAGCTGGAACTGGGGCGTTATCGCAACGAGTCTCTTCAAGGTCTTTTATTCATTCGCGGGGTTGGATAATGCTGCGAATGTAATGAATGAGGTCAAGCAGCCTGTGAGGACGTTGAGGTCTGTTGCGTTGACGGCACTGGGGACGGCGTGTGGATTGTACATGCTTGTCAACATTGCGTACTTTTTGGTGGTCCCGATTGAGGAGATTCGAGGGAGTGGTGAACTCATTGCCGCGTTGTTCTTTGAGAGGTTGTTTGGGGAGAAGTTTGGAAGAGTTGTTCTCCCGACAGCTGTGGCATTATCGTCAGTCGGGAATGTCATGGTCGTCGCTTTCGCACTGGTAACTATGTCCATCCCATTTCCAGAAAGCATCAACTAACTGTAATAGGCACGAATGAAGCAAGAGATCGCAAGACAAGGCTTCCTCCCATACTCATCTCTCCTCTCCTCCTCCCGACCATTCAACTCTCCAATGGGCGGCTTTGTAATCCACTACATCCCGTCCTTTCTCGTCATGATCCTCCCTCCCTCTGATTCAATCTACTCTCTCATCCTCGACATCGACGGATACGCCGCGCAACTCATCGGGCTAGCCGTAGCAATCGGCCTTGTAAAGCTCCGCTTCCAACGTCCAGACCTCCAGCGACCCTTTAAAGCGTGGATGCCCGCGGTGAGTATTAGAATAGCGATGAGCTGCGCTTTAATAGCGGCGCCGTTTTTTAGGCCTCCGGACTACGAGGGGGAAGTGTTTTATGCGCTGTATGCGGTGTTTTCGTGGGTTGTTCTTGTGGGTGGTGTAGGGTATTGGTATCTTTGGACGAGGGCGGTGCCGAGGTGGAGAGGCACGAGATTGCAGGAGGAGACGTGTGTTTTGGAGGATGGGACGACGATCACGAAGCTAAGGTATTCTTAGGGAGATCGGAAGAAACGGTTGATGTGCATTGCAGAGGGAGATGTTGTCGATCACTCAGGTCCGGGACATCCTAGATAGAGATTGGGTGTGAAGAGCGTATCTTTGATGAAGAGATAGATCTGGTTGTTAACTTAGACAAGACTTATATAAACTCATCATAATACCTTAATTTTATCGCGAATACTGCATACTTATCGTGGCTGAGAAGAACTCCATTGCCATCTCTGTATTCTCAAATTCTGAATGGCCTCAACCTCCACTTCCTCTTCCACTTCCACTTCCTCTTCCTCTTCCTCTTCCACTTCCACTTCCTCTTCCACTTCCACTTCCACAGCGTTCCAAATTCTCGGGTCCGCAATCGCTTGCCAAGCCCTCATCGGCTCATCGTAAGATTGCGTTATGGGGTCAAATCGTTCTAGCTCGCAAACAGAACATGTCTAGCCTTATTCTGCCATTCATGTGTCCCACCCACCACGTTTTTTTTTTTTGTTCTTTATCTTCTACCAGAAAGAAAAAAAAAGAAGCCATCCTCAGAGGAGTTAGTGTAGACGTCGGTGGAGCAAGCGTTAGTTGAAACGAGACCATGTCAAGCCATGTTTTCTCGGACGACGTTGACGCCGAGAGAACTGTGACTCCATGTGATGACATGACTGAGTGAGTGAGTGAGAGTGAGTGAGAGTGAGTCTTTGTTGAGTTGAGGGTCTGGGTGTTTCCCCTGCCAAGATATTAGCTGGGACCTGCGTTTGCTACAAACAAAACAAAACAAAACAATTTAAACGACGAAACAGTCTGCGGGTCTGACTTAAGTTACACTTACACTTACACCCGCTGAACCCTCTCAAACATCTTCATCTCGGCCGAGTAGAAAAATGCCACCGAGGCTTTTCTCCCAAAAACTCCACGATCTAGTTATCAACATGTCATCCGTCGATAGTGACTCAATAGACCCGATGCGAATTGCTCTGACAGCAAAAGGAGGCATACGCAGTCCCTCCCCTATCTCGACGCCACGGCGCAAAAAAGTGCTTGAATTACAGCGGCGCTAACAATGTAATCGACTGGGGTGCGTTTGTTAGGCTAGATCCGTAGTTCAGCTGGTCATGTCTGGTGCTACGGTAGGTGAAGTGAGGGCTTGAGCGTCGGATTGTCGGCATTGGCCAAGATTTTGAAAGACGTCATTGTTTGTTGGGCGCTTCTTTGAGAGTGAGTTGGTGATAAGCGCTGAGCTGAGTGTAGTGGATGGTGGTGGCGTTGTGAGGGCGGTTGATGGGCATGGGATTTGGAGAATGCCTTCAAAGAATATTCTCAGCGTCAATGGCTTTATCTCACCGTCCGTAAAGATAAGAGACCTAGTTGATATCTCGATGACTTCACCTGCCATCCAGTCTCACGTTTCAGGAGCCGGCACGTCTCCCACTCACCGAGACACTCCCTCCTATCACCACTACCACCACCAACTACTCTCCGTACTCTGCCCTAACAAAACCCCATCCTCAGCAACCCTTACCTGTATGTTTCATTTTATTTCCCGTAGCGTTATGAACCAAAACGCCTCCAAACGGTCTGCACCCCTGACTAGCCACCTCCTCCCCACCACGACACCGCAAGCTATCGATTCTCCCATCCCCGAATCGTGATAGCTTCACCCGGGCCAAGTCCAGATTTAGAAGATGGTTACAACGTTATGGCACACTTTGGGATCTTTGGCACCAAGTGACTTCGCTTGCTAGATCGCGCCAGCGGCGACGGAGGTGGACAGATCGGTAATTAAGCCAAGAATTCGATGCAAGACTCTTTATATATCCGGTGTCGTACGTTCGCTTTTGTGACTGCTTTCCCTCAGCGGTAACAACACTCTCTTTCTTTTCTTGCTGTTGCTGTGCATTTGCCCTGTCACTCTTTTGACTTGATACTCTCCTACCAACTACATTCCACTCACTCACTCCACGAGGATCTTTTATTCTCACTTACTATCGTTACCTCTACTGCAATAGCTTAATACCCCTTCTCCACAATGCCTTCCTCAAAGGTCTTTGCAGCCATCTTGGCTGCTCTGGCCGTGGCCGACGCCAGCCCTTGTAAGCCCAAGCCTGTCACAACGAGTGGTTCAACCGCTGCTGTTGTGACTACTTCTGGCTCAACCGACATTCTTTCTTCCACTGCTACTACTGAGACTGCTGCTACCACCACCACCGGGGCTGCTTGCTCTCACTACACCCCTTACACTGAGATCGTCCCCGCTGACTGCGGCATGACCGGTGTTGCACCCAACTGCGCTGACAAGGCCATTGGATCTCCTATCACTGTTACCGACTATGCTGAGTGTGGTAACACTTGCGGCATGACTGTAGGCTGCAAGTCTTTCTCCATCAAGGATACTTCTTGCACTCTGTATAATGCCCCCGTTTCTTCACTCGGATATACGTTCAACGAGGGCTCCGATGCTAGCCACTTCTATGACCTCGACCTTTGCTTCGGATGTGGTGAGGGCACAACTACCTCTGGTACTGAGACTGCCACTGGATCTCAGACTACTGGATCTGAGACTGAGACTTCAGCTACTGGTTCCGAGACCGAGACCTCTGCTACAGGATCTGCCACCGAAACCTCCGCCACTGGTTCCGAAACTGGAACAACAACTGCCACAGGCTCTGAGACCGAGACTTCCGGTACAGCCCATGCTACGGGCACAACCGACACTGAGACCTCAGCCACTGGCTCTCAGACCGAGACTACAACTGCTCCTGGCGCTACCACTGAGACCTCAGCTACCGAGACCCTCACAGCCAACACAGACACAACAACAGCCGCTGCCACAACCACAACCTCCACCGGCTGCACAGCCTATACCCCCGTGGCTAACCCCCCTGCCAGTGACTGTGCCGTCCGAGGAGCCCCCAACGGCTTCGCTGCCTTCATGTCCCAGCTCATTGGCATCCCCAACTCCAACACTGCAGAGTGTGCTCGCCAGTGCGGTTTGTACCGCAGTTCCACTGTCGTCGACGATCATTGTCTCTCGTTCGCTCTGGACGCGAGCAACACTTGCTACCTGTACAAGGTCGACCTGAGCACCCTGAATGTCGATGCTGCTGGAACGCCTGTCCTGGAGCTCCATGACTTTGACGCTTGCTATTCTTGTGATGAGGGTGGTGTTACTACTACTGCTGAGAGCGGAACTACGACTACTGAGGCTGGATCTGGTACCACCACCACTGCTGCTGGAGTTGACACTACCACGACCGAGACTGACTCGGAGACTGGCACTACTACTACTGAAGGCGGTGCTGGATCCACAACCACCACCGAGGCCGGTTCTGATACTACCACTACAGCTGCTGGAGTTGATACCACTACCACCGAGGCCGGCTCTGGCACTACTACCACTACAGCCGCTGGTATCGATACCACCACCACTGAAGCTGCTTCCACCACCACCGACTCAGTCTGCACCGGCTACACTCCCGTCCCCAACCCTCCCGTTGCAAACTGCGCCGTCAAGGGCAAGTCTAACAAGGACTCTCTCGGTGATGCCTCTGGCTACAGCGCCAACGAGTGTGCCACCAAGTGTAGCGAGACCATGTACTGCAAGTCTTTTGCTTACAAGGCTTCTACCAACACTTGTACTTTCTGGGGTCTCACTGTGAGCCAGTTGCAGATCAACAGCTGTGCTTCTGCCGAGGAGTCTGAGTTCTACGACTTTGAGATCTGCTATGCTGGTTGTGGTCAGGCTACTACCACCACTGAGGCTGTTGGATCTACCACGACAACTGAGGCTGGAGTTGAGACTACTGCCACGACAACTACTGAGGCTGGTGAGGGTTCTACCACCACCACTGAAGCTGCTGTCGCTTCTACGACTACAACCGAGGCCGGTGAGGCTTCAACCACTACAACTGAAGCTGGCGCTGCTTCAACCACCACTACCGAGGCCGGCGTTGCTTCCACCACCACCACGGAGGCTGCCTCTACCACTGAGGCTCCTACAACCACCACAACCGAAGCTCAGTCCACCACCGAAGCTCCCACCACAACCACAAAAGCCCCCGTCTGCACCAACTACATTCCCCTCCCCAACGCCCCCTCGACCTGCGGAAAGCAAGGCAAGGTCTCCTGCCGCTCCACCCAGAAGCTCGGCCAGGCCACATCCGTCACCGACGTCAACGCCTGCGGCAAGCTCTGCGGCACAACCCTCACCTGCAAGACCTTCTCCTACACCCCCAAGTTCCGCAGCACCGGCGGTTACTGCCAGCTGTACTCCGCACCCTTGGCCCAGCTCAGCTTCACGCCCTGCAGCACGGGCGTCAAGTTCTACGACCTCGATACCTGCTACACCTGCTCCAACACTCCCACGCCTACACCGCCTGCTACGTGCTCCAAGTACGTCCCTGCGTTTGAGAAGTGCGCCAAGGACACGCACTGCGGCACGAGCGGTGAGATCTGCCAGGAGGTCAAGATCAATGTCGCGGGCGATGCGTCGTGCCTTGAGAACTGTGCCAAGAGCTGTATTGACTATGGAAAGGACTGCAAGTACTTCAGCTACCAGTCTGCGTTCGGCAACAGCGCTGCCAAGTGTAATCTCTACAAGAGTGGAAAGATCACTCAGAAGAGCTCTTCTTGGGTCAAGTTCTACGAGCAGGATTGCTTCAAGTGCCAGCAGTCCAAGTAAAGCATTGCACCTGAGACATGATGGAAAAAGGGAATAAATACGGTTTTAGAGGGAGGAGTCGGAGAAGAACATTCTTTTCATATTCTACGACTTTGAACGTTAGCATCTTTATGTAATTACTTTTCACTTTTTTGTGTCTATTTTAGATGGACATATGATATATACACTATGACTTGGGCAACCATTTACTTGTCCCTGATCGATCTCCTGAGCGAGTTATGAATCCAACACTCCAAGACTTCTATTCTATGGTAGTAGTGACGACAAAGAAAAGAGCATCGGTCAATATTCATTATTCACGCTTTGATCATTGCATCCGTTGTCAGGCGGATATTAACGTCCATGTCACAACACCACCGTTCTAGCTGTGACGTCTTGCTTTTCCGCGTCTTCCTTTGAACACCCAACATATCGTACACGTAATAGTACACATCTGATCACCACGGACCTTTCAGCAGCGCCGGCTAGCAGCTCTCTTTGACTCCAGGATCGAGCCGCAAGTCCCCAACACACTTCTCGCTCATTCCGTCCCTACACTCCCACAATTCTCCATCGCACGTCTCTCCCTCTCCTCTCTCTCTCTATTAATCTTGGCCTGTTTATATGGCATGACCTTCTGTTCTTTTCCCATAACAACTATCCCACGTTAGCGCATTTCTAGGCAGCAAGCGGAGCAACTTACGCCTTTGGAACAGTTCATAACCAACAACCAAGACAATCGGCATCCCAACCATGAACTTGAGCCAGAACCTCTCCAGCTTTTTATGTCTCCTGTTGTAGTCTTCCTTCTCCGCCTTTTCTCTCTCTTCCTTCGTCAAACCAGTCTTCTTCTTCTCCTCGGCCACGTTCGTTCTCTCTTCAGCCTGCCTTGCCTTTTCCCTCCTCTCGCTAGACGCCAGATTCTCCCTTGTATCTTGCCTCTTCTCTGCATTTGTAGAAAGCTTTCCTAGTCGTGCTGCTCGTGCCTGTCGTAGCTTCTGTTCTCGTTCTTGTGCCAGTCTCGTAGCCTTGTCGACCATACTCTTTGCGTTCTCAGCAGACCGTTCGGGTGTTGTTGAGGTTATGGTAGTCTTGGCGAGATTTTCACCGGGCTTAGCAGAGTCGGTTGGCCTTGGTATCTGTTGCCGGCGCTGGGAGGGTCGTGATGTTGAGAATGCGCATTTTGAGGTTCGATGGCTGAGGAGAGGGCATTCGAGGCGGGAGATTCGAGGGAGGGCACTTGATGCCACTTTTTGTGGCGCAATTCGCAATGGCATTGTTTCCGCGCAAGTAAATGTATGACTTGAGCGCAATTGGTGAGTGTTCGAGTGTCGCAGCGTTGTAAAGTTGCTTGAAGTTCAAGATTGACGAATCCAAGTGGGAAAAGATCACCAAGTCCTTATCGATAAAGCCATAGCTTCGACTCAAGACCTCACAACCCCAAAGTTCGATTAACATCTTGGTAGCCAAATTCTTTTCATATTAGCTGTCAATTCAATGAGAGCTCACACAAAGTTTTAATCTCACTTCAATTTTCCCATGTTAATCAGCCTTCTGCTATAGTTTTTGATTATACAATATTTAATCTTCCAAAACGCCTTTTGCAAACCAAACCAATGTGCTGCCCCCCTATGCCGTATCATCTTACTATACCCTCCCAATCAATCGTCATCAGTGTATCGAGGACCAGTGGCGGCAGGAGTCTCCGGAGGAGCATATGCTGCGGGTGTAGGAGCGCCATAATAACCAGGCGTAGGAGCGCCAGCCGCAGGAGTAGGAGCCGAGTCTGCTCCCCATCCAGTTTGCCACGAAGCTCCTGGTGTAGGTGCGCTGATGGCTGCGGGAGTCGGCGCAGAGTAGGCACCAGGTGTAGGAGCGCTCAATGCACCAGGAGTCGGAGCACCAAGACCAACACCGGGTGTAGGGGCGTCGTAAGCGCCTGAACCTCCCCATGAGTCGTTTCCACTAGCTCCAGGAGTTGGCGCAGATACTCCCCAAGCAGGAGTCTTTGAACCTGAGCCCCAGCTGTCGCCGCCACCACCATATGCAGGCGTACGTGAGCCAGCGCCGAAAGCATCGCCAGGAGCAGGAGTCCTTCCACCGGCCTGCCAGGCAGGTGTGCGTCCACCAGAGCCATAAGCAGTACGGTTGCCGTCGTAAGGGTTGACGGTTCGCGAACCATCGGCCCACGCGGGAGTTCGGGCTCCGGACATATCTGGGGCCTTCCAAGCGGGTGTGCGTCCGCTTGCTGCTGCAGGTGCTACATGTTGTTAGTATTTCGAAACCAACCAATTGCGAAGAAACTTACTTCGTGATCCCCAAGCAGGCACCCTGTCTGAGCCACTACCTGCCATGGGTGTGCGAGAACCGCCCTGCCATCCTGGCACACGATCACCACCACCACCCCGTCCAGCACCACCCCCATACCCACCACGGCCTCCTCGGCTAGCGATATCAATTGTAGCTCCAGTCAGCTTGTTCTTGAAGCTCAGACTATCCTTGGGCACCGTAATAGTCTTGCTCTTCGTATGAAGCTCGACCCGGGCGTGGGTGTCTGTTGTATCCTTGACAATACCCAAAAGACCTTTGTAGGCTCCCTTCCTGATAATAACAGTCTGTTCAATTGCCTTATCTCGGCCAAATGATCTGGGTTGTTGCACGGGCTTGTTTTCTGTCCCGTTCTTGTGAAGCTTGAGTGCCGGGTTCATTGCTGTCAGGTCAGGGCCAGCGGATGCAGCAGCGACACGACCTCCCTTGGCCGCAATGGTGTTGACCATGCTGGCCTTGGTGACAAAGACACCAGCGTTCTCCTTGCTGTCGTTGGTGTGTAGGAAGACATACGAGCGATGGATGTGAATAATCTTGCCCTGTCGTTGTTGACCTGTGTACTCCTTAACGACATCTTCAAGTCTAATCTCAGAGCCACTGCGGTCGGCGGCAACAGCCGTCTTTCGCTTTGGAAGTTTGTTGGCGATCTGGGATGGCATGACCTGGCGAGTGTCTCCAAATTGGTCAAGGACAACAAGCGACTCGCGATCAACCTTGACAACACATCCTACTGTCGTAGGATCAAGTTGTACCAAGTCGTGAAGAGAGTATTGGCCCAGTGATCCTTGGCCGCCGATATCACTGGCTTCACGCAAATCCTTGCTAAACACAGTGACCTCGGAGTTGGTCTGATCTGTCAGAAGAGTGACTTGATCGTCCTTGATGTTGACAACCATTCCGACCTCGTCGCGGAACTTGCTACCACCAATGACCTTGACGTGATCACCAATCTTGAAGCGCTTTCGAAGGGATCGAATGGGGACATCGATTTCCTGACCAACAAGATCACCTTCGGTAACAGTAATCGAGACGACATCAGAATGAACTCGCATCGCCTTTCCAACGACACCCTTCTGCTCGCCAGTGTACACCTCGACGATATCGCCGGGTAGGTACGTAGCCAGAGCATTGCTGTCTTTGAGACTGTGCGCCAGGGCCTTCAAATCAAGATTCTCAGTGCCATCCTCAGCGCCTGAAGCGAATCTAGTGACTTCCTCTAGCGAGGGATTGACGTCGGTAGTGGTAAGTTGTTGAATCTTGATGTCCTTGACCTGGAAACCATTCTCGAATTCGTCGCCCATGTAGGTCCATGTACCAGCAGTAGGGTTTCCCTGGATATGTCGAGGATGGCGCTTTCGTGCCTCAACCTCGCTAAAGAGCCTCTGCGGTGGTTTGGGACCAGCCATACCGAAAGGTCGCTTTCGCTTTCCATCGGCAGTGACTGAAGAGAAGGCATCGTCTCGCATACCATAGTCCAATCTGGGAATGAAACGGACACGAGCCTCAAGACCGTTTTCAGTGACATCAATGACCTGAGCAAGATCACCATTATGCTTCATGGGTCTTCGAAGACGAACCCAGGCTCCAGGCTCCAGAGTTGGTGTCTTGGAAACGCGGAACAGCTCAGGCATATCCTTGATGTCAACCAAGACCATCTTGGAATGAGGATACACGTTCAGCATACTGTCCAATCCCTTCAAAATGTCGGTTTGGCGGCGGGCTTCGACGTAGACAAATCCCTTCATGACAGAGTCAGGACCTCCACGTTCGAACGCCGCAGTGATGGCCAGTTCATCCTTAGTGCCAGCCCTCTCTTCAATGCGCTTCATAATCGAGAAAATAACTTCTCGCTCCTTGCCTTCTTTACACCGTACGGCCCAAATGCTAGGATCGTCCACGCTAGGGAGGAGCAGTCGCTTGGGAACAACCGATGCATCTCTGAAGCCCTTGCCAGAACGTCGATTACCGTATCGCTGCCGCAAGATCTCTGCCTGTTTCTCGGCGTCCATGCTGGAATCTATCTCGCGACGGCGATCGAGCTCACGATGTCGTCGGTCATCATCGATACCAGTTTCGGCGATATCGTCTGGATGATCGTTTGTGATAAAGTCGCCTATCTCTTCACCCAGCATCTCGTCATCTTCGGCTTCGTCTTCATCGTCGACTTCGGCTTCGATATCGAAGAAAGCCGCTCCTCGTTCCTTTCTGCGCTTTCTGCGATGGCCCTAAAGGGGGTCAGTATTTTAAGAGCATGCAGGGAACGCGCCTTGGCAGAATCAGAGCCTGCTCACCTGCTGGACATCGTCCTCGTCCTCGTCATCTTCCTCATCCTCTTCGTCGTCGTCGTCGTCGTCGTCATCGCGACGCTTGGGATTGTCATCCTCGTCCTCTTCCTCCTCCTCATCGTCTTCATCAGCGTGTCGTGACTTTGACGGTCGCTCATCCTCGTCATCGTCATCATCGCGAGGTGCAGGACTGCTTCCGCGCTTTATCTTCTTGTCGTCGCCATCTTGCTCCTCGTCGGACATATCTGCGGGCGCTGGGTTGAAATCTTCCTCATCTTCGGAATCGTCGAAGCGCGAAGGGTCGTGGGAGGACATGGTGGCGAGTGAGCCGCGCGACACGAAGCGTGTCTGCGATAATTGGTGAGAGACTGGTCGCAGGAGTTTGAAAGATTAAGAAAGTAATAAATGCCGTCGATGCGAGAGAAGAGGAATAAAAGGCGCTTGATGGATGACAAAGATAAATAAAGAAAGAGGTTCCAGTAACTTTCAAGTCAATGTTGGAGCTTCAGAGGGACGGCAAAATGCCGGACCTTGTGCAATACACAACCGTGTAATTGGTGGGTCCCGACTTGTGCAGAATTACAGTGGGCCCCTTGTGAAGGTCATTAATTGATCTCTTGATGGGGAGAAAGATCTGTAGATGCTTTTGCGGTTAAGACTGTTTCTTCTTCAAGTCTTGCAGACATGTGTCTTATTTATAAAACTCAGAGGTAAGAAATCGATGGTAGAGAAACATAGCTCGGTGAAGGTCGCGCCTTGGTGAGTCTCGAGGTGGCCTCGAACTTGACGTCGACATGAATGTACTCGACGCAAGGTAGATACATTGAATCAACGTCAAAGGACTGTAGGATGATTGGCTGGTCACCTTCTTCTTTGTCTCGTATTGTACGTAGCCTTTTGAGAATTCTCGCGTTCTCGAGCTCATGAAGGTCTACCCAAAGAAGCCAACCAGACACACGCTCGACCAAGTCACATTCAAACCACAACGTCAGTCATTGATATCTGGTTATAGTCATCATATTGCATATATCTTCTCACCATCTATATCTACTCCAACGCTAACCCCCACCAGCGCCGCCCTCTATGTCCACTAATTCCCAGGCTTTGCACAAGCTAGAAGTCAATCTGGCCGCTCAAACTCCTCCTCATGCACAATACCTCATATAAAGCGCGCAAGTGTCCAGGATACAAGTTCGTGATTTTATATCGACCAGCCCAACGTTTTGATCCCAGCATCTTGAAGATGCCCCCAATCAGACTTTCGAAACCTCCTAATGAAAACTCCAGGCTTTGCGGAATGCAATGACCATGCCCTTAAGCAGCCACATTTTACATGAATCGAGTAACGTTTCTGGAACATAACTGCAAGCTCTGACCCACGCTTTACAAATGATTTAAGTCGGTGCAGTACTGCCTTTTCACGCGACTCGTGTTCCCCAGATACCACGACCCGCGCCAACGCCAAGCCATTCGCCGTACTCGGAGCCAGGTAGTTGAGGCACCCAGCCCAGGTTGCCGATCTCGTAATCGCATTGCCAGCTAGCGACAGGGCTTCTGGGGTTCTCTTGCTGGGGAGTACCGTTCATCGGCTGGTTGGAGTTGTAAAGATCCCACAGAAGAACCTGGCAGTCGTCACCACCTGAAGCAAGCATGCCTCGTCGATGAGGCGACCATTCGATGCAGTTGACGTTTCCACCATGACCTCGTAGCTCGAGCAAAGCCTGGCCGGGTTGTCGCACGTCTAGAATTCGAATAGCATTGGAATCTTGAGCAAATGTAGCGAGAAGATGGGTATCATGAGGTGAAGTAGCAAGCCGTAGCAGCGGAGGAGGATTCGCCATCGTTTGTTGAGCGAGGGTTGGACTAACGCGTCCACCATTGGGATCTATGAATGTTAATATATGATGAAGAAAGACTGGGCATGCAACTCACCTCGCTCTTCCTTGCCCGTGGGCTCGTAAATAATTGTAGAGTGTTCCAAACTTCGAAGATCAAACATACGGACGCTACCGTCTTGACCACAGCTAACAAAAACATCCACACTCTTGGCGCAAAACCTGACATCATACACCTCTTTATCATGGGCAATAAGCTGGGTCTTGGCCGTAAGTGAGGGAATATCCCAGATGGTACATGTTGTGTCTATGCTGGAAGTAATGATAAGGCTGGGAGAAACGGTGTTCCAATCGAGAGATGTAAGCGGCGCAGTATGGTCTGGGGTCTTGGAGTTGGAGAGTAATGCGAGAGGTGTCAACTTGGTGGTAGGGTTGTCGCGACGACCGATGGTGCTGCTGGGCGTAGCAGGATTCTCGTTAGGAAGAGACCACAATCGCAAGTGGTCGCCCGAAGTCGCGAGCAGGTCAGTAGACTGCTTCTGCGACGAGGGAGGCTCCCATAGCAAGCGCGTCACAGGATAAGAGTGGGTAGCTTCGGCAGCCTTGGTGAACTCGAGACTATATTTAGATGAGCCAGGTGTGTAGACATCTTGAGGCGTTGGTGTAATGTGGCTATCGAGGATTTGGATCTATAAGAGTCAGCGATTGTATATGATCAATTGCACGTTGAGACGCACAAAGTTGTGACCATCTTCCAGGTAGCTCCCCACAGCCAGCTTGCCAGCACCATTACCCTGGGCAGGCCATTTGCACCAGTCAAAAGCATAAATGGCCCATGGCGCGAGGTAATTGCTTGTTCCTGGCTGAGCACTATTGGCGTCATAGCCCATAGAAGCCCCATGACCATCGGACATGCTCGAGTCGGCGCGGGGACGGATATCAGCTAGGCCAAGCGGGGTGTTGGAGATGGTGCGCTGGGAACCTGGAGCATTGTACCTGGCGGGATCGATTGGAGACATTAGATGCGAAGATGAAGCACCGCCGGGAGTAGTGGGCGTATATGCGTGGTAGCTGGAAGAGCCATCGTAGCCAGCGGCTGGGCTGGAGCGGGAATAGCTATGAGACATGCCTAGTGGTGGTTTGCTCGCGGCGGCGGCAGAGGGCGAGTTTGAATAGTCGTGGGAAGGCTGGCCGTGCTGAGAAGGGATCTGCAGCGGCTGCTGTGAGTGATTAGGATGCTGCTGGTGTTGACCTTGCGTCGGCGGCTGGTGAGGAACAGATGAGGCAGCGGGAGAGGATTGCTGCATCGGCGAGGGCAAGTTGGGCGAGGCTGGGGCGCCGCGAGCGGACAGGCCACCGGCGGGTTGGAGGACGTTGGGCACCGAAGAGTTGGAGGGGTTCCTGTAGTGGAGGTTTGAGGGCGAAGACTCGAATTTGATCTGAGGAGGGTTCTCGTAGTCTTGAGGCGACATGGAAATTGGAGCACCAGTTTGGCTCAAGCCCGACATGTGCAATTCGTCGTGCTGGGGCTGGGATTGAGGGCCGGATCCAGAGCCAGAGCCAGAGCCAGAGCCAGAGCCAGCGCGAGGAGCAGACGCAGATGCAGAAGACATGGAGCCCACCTGCGCCTGACGCAGTGAAGGAGGAAATTGCTGTGATTGGCTCATTGCTGGATACTTGGACTGTTTCTCGGCTTAGTAGCTCGGGGCCTCTGTGTGATGGACCTGGGCTGGCCTGGGGCTGATTGACTCGACAAGCCTCAGGTGGCCTGGCGCGCGAACAGCAGCAAAGTTGAGCGAGGATGAGTCTGAGGAGCAAAATGTATGCGATAGTGCAAGACGAGGGTAAGGTAGTCGTTAATAAAATCGAGGTGGAGCAAAGAAGTATCCCTTACAGCTCAACTGGCTCGCGGGCGTCGGCAGTTGGTAAGGTAAGGTAAGCCAAAAGATCAGCAGCAGTCGCGGTGCTTCAAGTTCCCGTCGGTTCAAGCAGAAGTCCGAGGTTGAAGCTTCAGGGTATCGACCTGTGGGAGCGAGGCAGAAGAAGCGGAAAATTTGACGAGATGCAAGAAAGAATGCGACATGGAAGGTTCCTCGTTCGCGCAAGCAAGGTTTCGGTCTGGCCTGGCCCGGTCTGGTTCGGTTTGGGAGAAGGGCGGAGGGGTTAGTGAAAAGTTGCCGGCTGATGGTAGTAGTCTTTCGTTTGGGCAGAGGATTAGGCAAGCTAGAAATATTATTCTTGACGGATTCAAATGATGTAAGGCTTCTTCAAAGGTATCTGAGTATGAAGCTCAGCCACGATTTGCACTGCATGAATATGAATAGCTCAACAGAGGGCGCGTGAAACTTGGAAGCTTCGAACCTCTTGACGAAACGTGCATTTATAGATCTCAGAACCCTGGTCAGAATTGTCTACTATATTTCGTGACTGTCCGGGCCAGAGTAACTTGGGTCTCATTTATGAAGTCTTCTCCAAACAAGCTTCCCAAGTAGCATCTTGTACTTGATGTTACTTTTTGAGTCTAGAGCTTGACCTTGGTGATCTTGAGACATCTGGTCGCTTCACGCAGTAGACGTTACAGGAGGTTACCGTAAAATGATTTAGATATGTTACAAGGAATTACCCAGCTCAATGACTAGCGAAATAGCAATTTCATGGCTCCTTTCCACAGTATGAACTGAGCTCAAGTTGAAGCTATCATCAAATATTCAACATATGATTGACCTTCATCACATGGAGATAAGCCCGTGACGCGGATGTGGTACAGATCCACTCCCCGCCCTGTGGATCGCGGTAGCTCATGGCCAGGACGCCAGGTGCACCCCGTCCCCAGAGCAGGTGGGCACATGCCAACCCCACATCGTGTCCAAAGCTTCCATCCAGTCGAAATAAGCTTCATCAACCTTTTCTCTCATGATCACTACCACGACTTCAACGACTCGTCACAGCTTATACAACACTTATCACTGCAAATACTGATATGCTCCGACTGATGTGAAGCACTGCGACCACAGACTCCACAGCTATAAAAGCTTCAAGCCGTGCCTATCCGATATCGAGCGAATGTTTGCGACAACTTCAATACTGCGACCATTCTCATCATTTCCGTGCCCGATCCCCGCGTATCTCTACTTATAAACGAATATGTCTTCCCCCTCTATCCTCGATCGCATTTCCAGTCCAACCCAGCGACTGCTCAACAACCCACTACGCAGCTCTCCTATTCGAGAAGTCAGCGAATATGATTTGGACGAGCTCGAACCTCGGAGCGAAGACCCTCTCTTCGACCAGGAACCTCCACGCCCCAGACTTAGGAAGACGGCCCAACCGACATCTACCACATCGACCCGGCGATCTTCATCATCTGCTTCGCGGGACAGCAAGCATCGTTATGAGAATTCACCTTCTCAAAGAAAGTCCAGGGTCATCTTCGCAGGACCACCTCCTCCGATCGCATCCTCAGTCTTGATTAACCAAGATCCATCACGGCAGTCAGTTTCCCCGAAACATAGCGATAGCGGGCGAGGGTTTGGGTTGCTTTCGCCAAGTCGCTTTGGGTTGAGTGACAGCCCGAGCCAGAAGTATTTAGATAATCGCCCACGTCTCGACTCGATATGGAGAAGCTTACAACGACGAGAAAAGGCTTTAGAACGAGACATTCAACAACTTTTAGACCTTCAAGCTTCAGGATTGGTTGCTGGTAGCGGAGATGGGGGTTCCGAAAGCAACTTTGGAAGTGATGCTGGTACTGGGGAGAGTACTTTTTATTCGACGGCTACGTCGAAGTCACGAATGATGAATTCATTGCATATGCCCGTACGCTCTGCACCAGATGGAAGTGTTATACCTGTGCGACAACCCGCTCCAAGCAAGCCACGCGGTCTCAAATCAGCTCGAGCCGGTCTCCAACAGGCCATGGCTGCTTTATCGGACTTGAAAGCGGAGGAGAATTCGCATCTGAACACGGCGTTAGAACAACGGAAGGATGCTCTGGCATATCTTGACAAAACGAGCAAGAGGAGGGACGATATATATGCTGAGCTTCACGCCTTGGAAGACGACGAAGAAGAACCTCTGGGCCAGGAGCTCCGTCAGCTTGGGGCTGAACAGAAGACTCTTGATCACGACATAAGAATCTTAGAAGAGAAACTGATTGCAATGCGAAATCGGCGCAGGTGGGTGCGAGAGAAGATAGAGGATGTTAAGAATCGACGAGAGGCTGGCCTTAGTGGGTACAGAGCTGCTGGTCGAGACGTGGACACAGAAGTAAGGGCACTGATACAAAGACCCCCTGTCACACCGTTGGATATAGATGCTCTAGGCGCTGGTGCAAAATCTCGGTCCAAGGAGAATACTGATATGCTGCGAGGTACCGAGTTCCTGCAACTAAGACCAGAACGCAGGACGGTAGAGATGGCGAGAACGTGGTGGCAAGGAGAAATCGCTGTGCTTGAGCGTCGCAAAACCCAGATATCAGAAGACCGCCAGGCTTTGATTGAAGGCTCTGAAGTTTGGTCTGAGGTTACAGGGCTTGTCGCACAATTCGAGGCGAGATTGCGGGAACTGATCAAAGCCAGCCAAGCAGGAGATGCTGACGAAGAGCCGCAGCAGGCCGCGATACGAGATCAGTTGTCTCAGATGGACACTGTTGTTGAAGAGCTGGAAAAGCGATTGCAGCTGGCTGAATCACAGCACTGGAATCTTCTCATATGCGCGATCGGCGCAGAGCTGGAGGCGTTCCTCGAGGCTAAAGCACTCCTAAGAACGCTTGGAATCATCCCAGATGAATCAGTCACTACAGAGGATCATCCAGAACATAATGGAACACAAGACAGCACGGAGGGGGAAACCGAGGAGCTGCCTGAAGAAAGTCACGACGAGAGCGATAACGAAGTTCCCGCTGATTTGTTGGTGTCTCGGTTCGAGGATCACGAGCACGATCCTCCGGACAGCCCCCAACAACAGAGCGTAGTGTTGAGACGGGTCAGCTCTGAGAACGAGGTTCCAGCTGAGTTTCTAGCAGAACACAAAGAACAAACCAAGACCGACTAGGAGGAAGAGTTTGGGACGTTGATTAGGCTTATGAGTAATGACAAGAAGGGATGTGAAGGCTTGAACCCGGTTCAGGTTATTGGTTGATCCTAGAGCAATTCACGGCAGCAGGATAGAAGCTCATGGCCTTAGTTGAATATCAGTATCATTGATCCAATTCACATGCATAGTTAGTCATATATCCGAACGCCTATCTGAAAACCCAGCGCGTCGAACGCGTATCAGGTAGCTTTGGCCATTTCCTCCGCGCGATCGTTAAGTCGTTTTTGAAGTCATTTGCAGCTGTAAAACTGAGTGGGAAGTGCATGGTATCGATAGCTTAAAAGGGTGCCGTCCTAGTCGCTCATCGGGTTCGCTCAAAGTAGCCGCTGGAGCCTGCGATCGCGACGGATTGATCCATGACCCATTCACCGACACCGAGGTATCTATCGATCCAGCCGGTGAATTCCTTGTTCTCACCGGCGACCTTGTCAGTCTTGAAACTATCGTTTGCTGTTAGATGTGTCGGAGAGTAATTCGGAGGGTTTAAGGCTCACGTCAGGCCGGTAGATCGCTTCATGCCGGCGAGGAAAGCCGAGACTGTTGCGGTGTTAGCTCTGCGCTGTTGCGGCGACAAGGAAGGGACGTATATTGGACTTACAGAGAACGGCGTCAAAGGCATAGTGTGTCAACCGTCCGACCTTTGACCAGAGTCCCAGAGTCAGCAGGTTGAGGAGCTGTGAGAGGAGTCTTTAGACTTGCCAGGCCTCACGGGCAGAGCTCCAGGGGGGAACAGGGGGATAGGAGAGAGAGGGTACATACCACCATGATGTAAGTGTTTGCAGCGGAAGAATTGTAAAGTGTCGTTTGGTGTTGGATGATAGTCGCGGTGTGAAGCGTCGTGAATGGAGTCGTTTTCTGGATCTAACCTTGGTCTAGCTTGGTCGTCATGCGACACAGACACAGCCGCGGCGGGAACCAGGCGATTGTGGAGACTCCGGCGTGCCGGCGCCGAAAGCTCCGGGGTAGAGCCACATCACGTGTTTCTCTCCTCTGTTACAGACCCAGACATTTGGATCTGTTGCAAGTGTATGCGGATGTTACAATGCAAAACATTGTGAGATGTTAGACGTCTCACGAGATGATATTATTGGCATCTGCATCATGGCTGTTCTTCTTAAAATAATTAGACTCGAAATAGAATGGTAGATCTGGCTTTGAAATATCCGAAAGCGGATATTCCTACCTAAGGAACCCCTCAAGGTGTAAATAGCTCAACATGCTTCATCTCGAGATTCACATTCCCAGCGGAAGCTCCTGATATGGAAATGCGCCTGGATAGAATCGACGGGGCTCAATAACCATGTTGCATCACAGCACGTTGCCGCCGCTAGTAGCCTCGTAGTCGCCGGTCAAAAACAAAACCGCTCGTTCGCTGGCATATCGGCGTTATTTACAGGAGAACCCACTCACGACTATTTTTTCCTCCTTCACCTCAACATCTGTCGGTCCAGACGCAAGAGGGGTTCAAGGGTCCAGAGAGACATCGCCGAGTGCATCGCCGTGTTCTATCCCAAGAAGAGCAAAGACGAGGAGGGGGGGAGTCATGAAGCAAAATCCCTCACTCATGAGTGATCCTCTTTTACAGTAATTGACCCCCGCGCCGCCAATCTTTTCTTACAAACATGGATTTTATCCAATAGGCTTGGTATCTACCGATATCTGAAAACGAACGTCGTTTAAAGTGCCGTTTTACTCAATGCAATGTGCTGTGTTTGACATATTACTCGCGCTTATTGGTGAGGGAGGGGCGGCTGGTTTTTTAGTTATTTTTCTGTTGAAGCGACATGTCGGTCAGCTATAGCCAGAGCTATGCGATCAATTAACGTTAGTCAGGAGATGGGGGTCTATCTCAAGAGCTGAATGATAGCGACCCAATGGTGATCTCCGCGGCCATGATAGAGGCGTTTGAGTGGTATATTCCGCCAGGAGATGGACGGTTGGAACCGACGTCGATAGCTTGAGCTTAGGCTGAACCAAAAGCCAAGAAAAAAGACGTTGAGCTCAAGGGTTGATAGGTTGAAACGATAGATAAGACTCGTTTATTCCCTCGCGTCATAGACATGACTCTGCTGAAGATGCAGGCTAAACCACTTGTCATGACATTCATCAACAGTATTGTAATGTTCTGCCTGAACAGGAAGAGGATAATGAGAAGCGAAGTTGATGTGTATCATGCCAAGAGGTTTCTTAGCAGTATGCAATACTAAGACAAACCTCAACCCAATCGTAGCAGCATGCCTGGTAATGAATTGACTGATTGGTCTTGCATTTCGGCCCAATCAAAGTTTGATGACTGTTGTTGAGACGTTACGAGCTCAGGTGAGGCCAATGCTTTCAAGGTGAGAGGGCGATACTTATTCGCTAGAAAATTAGGCGCTTTCTGACTCCAACTCTGTTGGCACCATCAAAATACCCTGCCACTACCTCCTCAACGAATTGGTATTGAGTCAAGGGATGAGGTAACCTAACTACGGTCAGCATTTGCGTGGCGGGGGATTGGCATTTGTTTGCGCGTTTCATGACACGGCCAATGCATTCGGTATGATAACCCACTCTAAGATTTGGCTAATATGAACATAAATCAGCGAGGCAAGGTGAGGTACAGATAAAATTACCGATTTGGGGTTGGGGAGAGCAGTTCGTAGAGGGAGGGGAGAGCTACTGTCGGATGCTGCAGTAGCGGGCGGAGTGCTTTGCCCCGAATGTGCTGCTGTAACTTAACGATGCTGATGGATGGCAGAAGCAAAGCCACCATACACCCAAGCGCGATAGCGGGGTCGAGTTTGGTGGGGGAACAGAAAATAGCTACGCGACTTTGACGAGGGCGGGCAAGACAGTGACTTCAGATTGGATATTTCGAGAATATTATTATAGGAATATACACATCAACATTACTTGAGACTTGTTAAATTAGAGCTCTAGACCATTGTGAGCATACAAATCAATTCCAAAGCTATTTCACACACTTCAAGGCCTGTAAGCTTGCATCTCACAGGAAGCGGGGTGCAAGGAACAGCTCCCCATAATTTCTGAACCAGATCGCCAGAAAAGAAAAGAGAAAAAAGAAAAAGGCGAAAAAAAAAGCCATCCATATCTCAACCACAGCGACAGCCCAGAGCTCAGACACTTTGACCAAAGCGGGCTACCTGTGAATTCACCGTACTAAGTACATCTGAGGTAAGTACTCCGTAACGCTACTCCATGCTTGGCTCTTACCCCTCCAGTCATGATGGCTGTGATTTCTCGGTGAGGTACAAATCTTTGTTGATTGGGGAGGCAAGAGTAAAGTACCCCCTGAACGTTCGCTGTACCTTACTGAGCTGTACTGCGCTGCGCTGTGCCAACTGGGCTGGGCTCTCCCGTCTTTTATTATTATTATCATCATCACCACACCAAATTTCTTCCTCTCTCCCTCTTCTTCTCTTTTTTCTCTTCCTTCTCATCTCTCAACCCTTTTCTTACCAACGACCAAAACAGATTTTAGTACCATCCCGCCCCTTACGCTTCGACCTTTGCGAGCTCCTCCATCGAACGTCGTCAATAAATAATACCAGGAAGAGTGCGCACGTTCCTCTGCCTCTCTGACCACATCATCCTTCTGGGTTATTATCGTACGGTGCAACATTCGTACAACAAAATCTATATACTCCTGTAAGTCAACGTGCTGCTGTTGCTGTTGCTGTTGCTGTTGCTGTTGCTGTTGCTGTTGCTGTTGCTGTTGCTGTTGCTGTTGCTGTTGCTGTTGCTGTTGCTGTTGCTGTTGCTGTTGCTGTTGCTGTTGCTGTTGCTGTTGCTGTTGCTGTTGCTGTTGCTGTTGCTGTTGCTGTTGCTGTTGCTGTTGCTGTTGCTGTTGCTGTTGCTGTTGCTGTTGCTGTTGCTGTTGCTGTTGCTGTTGCTGTTGCTGTTGCTGTTGCTGTTGCTGTTGCTGTTGCTGTTGCTGTTGCTGTTGCTGTTGCTGTTGCTGTTGCTGTTGCTGTTGCTGTTGCTGTTGCTGTTGCTGTTGCTGTTGCTGTTGCTGTTGCTGTTGCTGTTGCTGTTGCTGTTGCTGTTGCTGTTGCTGTTGCTGTTGCTGTTGCTGTTGCTGTTGCTGTTGCTGTTGCTGTTGCTGTTGCTGTTGCTGTTGCTGTTGCTGTTGCTGTTGCTGTTGCTGTTGCTGTTGCTGTTGCTGTTGCTGTTGCTGTTGCTGTTGCTGTTGCTGCACATGAATGGAGACGACTGCTGGCTGTGGCTTGGGCCTTTGGGGTTTGGTCTACCGGCCCTCCAAAAATGATGGCGATAGCGATATGGAGGTGTGGCATATACCCGTCTTTGCAGATACGATTCTGGCTTTTGGGTTGCAGTAGCAGTTCAGAAACACTGTATTTCCCCTGCGACCCATTAACAGTACGTGACAAGGTGTCGGGTTTGGACTCGGTTCTTCTGGCCCGATTAGCGATTATCTGACGATTCTGTACTCGGCCCATCTATTGAGCTCATGGGTCGTCTTTTGTCCTTTTCGCCAACCAAGCCAGCCAGACTGTGTCGCACCGACTGCTCTGCCCACCGAGAAATGCCACGCCCCATTGCTATCGCCTTTCCCACCACGTCACTTAACGTCAGATCAGATCCACGTTAGCCCCATGTACTTGCCTACAGCTCACGGATACATCCCTGTTGGCCTGCATAGCAAGTGCCCGCAGAACGACCTGATCTTTCTGCTCTGCTACTTGTTGGCTGCTGATATCAGTTGATTGAGAGAGACATATATTTCCTGTCTTCTCCAACTGTTCCGGGCTGAATTCCTCACGTCTTCATTCTTTTTGCAGCAGAGCTACCCCGCCAAGCTCATCCCACCCACTACTCAACATTTGCTAATCGCTTCTTTCACAATGGCTCAGAAACCCTCACACAAACATTCCAAAAGCGTCATGGCTGCTACTGCTCAGGACCACCTCGAGTTCGGAGGCAAGATCTCATGGCTTGCCTCCCTCGACACCGCTTTCCGACCTCAGCGCAACTACCGCCGCTCCTCCATCATCTGCACCATTGGCCCCAAGACCAATTCTGTTGAGGCCATCAACAAGCTCCGAGATTCCGGTCTTAACGTTGTCCGCATGAACTTCTCCCACGGATCATATGAGTACCACAAGTCTGTCATTGACAATGCTCGCGAGTCCGAGGCTACCCACGCTGGTCGCAATGTTGCCATTGCTCTTGATACCAAGGGCCCCGAGATCCGAACGGGTAACACTCCCAACGATGAGGATATTCCCATCAGTGCTGGCCACGAGATGAACATCACCACCGACGATTCTTATGCCACTTCTTGTGACGACAAGAACATGTGAGTACAATAGAAACTGGTGTAACTCCTAAAGCTAACTCTTGCAGGTACGTCGACTACAAGAACATCACCAGTGTCATCGAGCCCGGCCGCGTCATCTACGTCGACGACGGTGTTCTCGCTTTTGACGTCCTCGAGATCAAGGACGAGAAGACCATCCGAGTCAAGGCCCGCAACAACGGCGCTATCTGCTCCAAGAAGGGTGTCAACCTGCCCAACACTGATGTCGATCTTCCCGCTCTTTCCGAGAAGGACAAGGCCGATCTCAAGTTCGGTGTTGAGAACAACGTGGACATGGTTTTCGCGTCTTTCATCCGCCGCGCTGAGGATATCCATGACATCCGCGAGGTCCTCGGTGAGAAGGGCAAGCACATTCAGATTATCTCCAAGATTGAGAACCGACAGGGTCTCAACAACTTCAAGGAGATCCTCGAGGCCACCGATGGTGTCATGGTTGCCCGTGGTGATCTCGGTATCGAGATTCCCGCTGCTGAGGTGTTTGCTGCCCAGAAGAAGCTCATTGCCATGTGCAACCTCGCTGGCAAGCCCGTCATCTGCGCTACTCAGATGCTCGAGTCCATGATCAAGAACCCCCGCCCCACCCGTGCTGAGATCAGCGACGTCGGCAACGCCATCACTGATGGTGCCGACTGTGTTATGCTTTCTGGTGAGACAGCCAAGGGTAGCTACCCCTCCGAGGCTGTCAAGGAGATGCACGAGACTTGCCTCAAGGCCGAGAACACCATCCCCTACGTCTCCCACTTCGAGGAGATGTGCACTCTCGTCAAGCGACCCGTCTCCACTGTCGAGTCTTGCGCCATGGCTGCTGTCCGCGCTTCCCTCGATCTCGGCGCTGGCGGTATCATTGTCCTCTCCACCTCCGGAGAGTCGGCCCGCATGCTGTCCAAGTACCGACCCGTGTGCCCCATCTTCATGGTCACTCGAAGCCCCACAACATCTCGATTCGCCCATCTGTACCGTGGCGTGTACCCCTTCCTGTTCCCCGAGACCAAGCCCGACTTCACCCAGGTTAACTGGCAGGAGGATGTCGATCGCCGAATCAAGTGGGCCGTCAACAACGCTCTTCAGCTCAACGTCCTCACCCCCGGTGACACCGTTGTCGTTGTCCAGGGCTGGAAGGGCGGCATGGGTAACACCAACACCCTCCGAATCGTCAAGGCTGACCCCGAGCACCTCGGCATTGGTCAGCTTCAGTAAAGCATAAAAGTCTCTTAAAGATGAACGTGGAGTGATGGGGAATTGTTTAATGCGAAATTAGTAATGATAGACAGGGCAATGGTTGTTTCCAAGGTTAGGGTACTGGTTTACGAGTTCTGAGTCACGTAAAGGAATAAACAGGGCAAGTCCCTTTGCATCATACCATATGTCTCTGTGAAATGTGCCTCAAGTGCGTATGTCACTCATCATAAAGCAGACATTCATCAGTAAGCTTGATGTTGCAGAACACTAGGGATACCAGGCCAACATCCCGTCGTGTAATGTCCAGTACACCTCTCGCATCAACACATGTGTCCCTAACGACCCGCCTATCCGAAGGCATCTAGCCCACACATGTAGCCAAGGATTACGGAGTAAAGGGCTGAGATATGGAAAGACCCCGAGCTAGGGACCAGATCTCGCGATTCAAGGGTGCATTGCTTACCCCTAACAGTACGATATATGATAAGATGGGTCTCGGGAAGCAGGAAAACAGCAGGGCCTGATACAAATAGGGCGTCAAAATAAACTCAGTGAAAAGTATCTTAAACTTAGCAAAAGTATCCTAAACTTATGCTAAGTTGACCTAGGTCTTTTCCTCCCGTGGATGGGTCTATCTTTTCTGTGGTCCGTGTACAAAGGTGTGGCCTGACCTTATAAAAGGTCGGTGATAACCGATTCTGGCATGATAGTTACGATTGAGGTGAATAGTCGGTCCTTCAAGATGAGCTTTGGACACCGTGTTGGGGTAATGAGGTGATGAGATGGATACACAGAGATGATAGGGAGATTCAAGATGTTTCCTAATGGACTCGAGTGATTGGATAAGTCTGGGATAGACTGAGAAGTCTTCTAACCCGTGGGTCATTTACGTCTTAGTAAAGTATGTTGCTGTAGATCTAGTGGATCAAGGCGCCGCTGTTTACACGCAGGGGCTGTCATGATGAGATGGTACTGTCGGTGCTTTCGACGGAGTTCTTATGGCAAAGTTGGGTCATTGAGGCAACTCAAGTTGTCCATGTTCAGTCGCTACTATAGTGGACATTGCGTGAATGCCGTGCAGCCGTACAGCATCGCGATATAGGTAGGCAGTGAAAGATTCCCTTGGCAGGACGCCTTTTTATGCGTGATGGCAAGTTTCCGTCATCGCCTTTTTTTCTCATGACCCCTGGCGGTTCGGCTCGAGCCGCATCAGTTATATCCCAACGGCCGCCTCATCTGCAGCTCCCTTATAGAACCATGGGAACTGTCTCACTCACAAGCTAATGCAGTGGGCGAATGATAAAAAGTGACTCCGTGAAAGAATATGCTAAGAACAAATGCTGGGCTTCCTCTATGTATGCCTGTGAATCGCCAGTCTGTCCACTTTTTCCGTCTATAAATCCTTGATCTCAAACTTCTTTCTCAAATGCTCTCCATACTTGATGAATAGCCACGGCGCAGGGATTAGCGCAGCAGCGATGAAGCCCAAAAGGCTGTTTCCCCATCCCATACCGAGTTTGTCGTACATTGGCAGTCCCGCGAGAGGTAGAAATGCTCCAGCGATTGATCGCATCACGGCGTTGGCGGCGAGGGCAGAGGCTGCGTAGACGGTGAAACTGTCGATGAGGTACATCTGTAGTGACTGTAATATGGTTAGTCGGCATCACGATACCAAGTGGTAGACCTACCATGAAGATGACCAGGTTTCCGACACCAATGACACATGTTCCAAGGATGGGTGCGATCCAATGAGTCTGATACTCTGCAGTCCATCCGTAAATGAAGAAACCAGCCGGGAGCAGAACAGCACCAATCCTCAACGGCGGAAGTCGATTCTCGGGCCTCATTGATTCAGCAGGATCGTCAATGCCTTGCTCCTTAGCAGCTGCAGCCTTCTTCTTCATGTACTTGTCACTAGAGACTGAAAAGTACGCTACGCCAATCATACTGCCCACACCAAGACCCAGGAACGTTAGGCCTGCATGAACTGTGTTGAAGTGGTAAATTTTCATAAACAGAGGTGTGAGACTCGTGAAGAGGAGGTAGAGGTATGCATAGGCAAGTCCCACGTATACACCGCAGATGATGCAGATGGGTGAGAAGAGGAGCATCTTGAATGGGCGCAGGATACCGCGCTTGAAGTAATCTGCAGGACTGAGGCCGGCGTCAAGTTTAGATCGAAGGCGGTCGTTGCCTGTCTCCTTCTGGAGTCTCTTTGTCTTTCGGGCGAGAATGACGGGTGCGTAGGTCTCCTCTGAGGCGAAGAAGAAGATAGAGGACAGGACGCCAGATATGATGGCAATGATCCAAAACACCCATCGCCAGCCCAGGGCGTCAGTGATAACACCACCCACAACTGGCCCAATGATGGGTCCGAGAAGCGGACCGATACTGAAGCTCGCCATGGCCGCACCTCGCTTCTCCTGAACGATCATATCCGCAATCGTACCGCCGCCGTTGGTGATGGGTGTCGAGCCAAATGTGCCACTAAGGAAACGAAACGCGATGAAACTGCTCAACGAGGGAGCTTTGGCGCAGGCAATAACGAACACTGGGAGACAGAGTTAGACAAGTTTGGAGGTAGTGAGGATTTATTTTATACCGATGAAGCCGACGTTGCAGCAGTGATAGACTATTTGACGTCCATAAAGTTCCGATAGGGGAGCAAAGATCATGGGGCCTGCAGCGAAACCGAGAACGTAGACAGACACACAGAAGGATGCTAGTTCGCGACTTTGACTGCCGAACTCGACCATGAGTTGCGGTACACCGGGTGCAAACATGGCTATGTCACGTTAGCATGTCCTTGAAGGCTATAATCTCGAGATAGATATTACAACAAGGGCTACTTACAAGAAGCCAAGGGAGTAACGAACGTCAGTGCGCTTACAAGCACACAATTGAGAACCTTCTTCCAAGTAGCAAAATTGTACGGATTCTGGCGATCCTTATCACCATCCCACCAAACAACATCGCTCTCGCTCTGCGTTTGCGAACCCTCTTCCTCATCTTTCACGGACCCGTTTTCCTTACCGTGCTTCTCTGGCTCCAGAGAGGCTGCTTCTCTTGCATAGCTTGCACGTCGATGACTCGTGAGACTGGCTCGTCTTTGCTCGTCTGCCGGAGTAGGTATAAACCCAATGTTGCTAGGAATATCTGC
Source organism: Fusarium subglutinans (assembly GCF_013396075.1). NCBI lineage: Eukaryota > Fungi > Ascomycota > Sordariomycetes > Hypocreales > Nectriaceae > Fusarium > Fusarium subglutinans. The sequence goes on from NW_023502241.1 coordinate 80,720, forward strand.
ATCGTGGCCCTCCGCAATAGCCTCCCGGGTCATTTCTTCGCGTGTTGGTTCGCGGGTCAATGCATGAGATTTTGACTCTTCGCGAGTCAAGTCATCGTCTCGGCTCATCTTGAACGTCTCAGCTGTATTTTGAACTACGAATGAAGTCGGAGATAGTCCGTATTGGGTAATTCCCAGGTTATGCTGGTGGAGATTTTGCGTTTCGTCTCCCCGGATTTTCGCAAATCCTATTCTGTGGTTCCTCTCCACTCAAGTCGGTCAGGTTCAATTTTCGTAAAAAAGTTGTCGGCGGAAGACAAGGTCGTTGATGGGAGGACTTTAAAGGCGGATGGCCTGACAAGACGGATGAACGGACGGACGGACAAACGAGGTTGGAAGACCTCAGGGACACCAGTAGCGGGGTGTATACTCGTTTGAGAACAAAGTCAAGTTTGTTTGTTTGGCGGACTGGAAGAAGCTGTTCTCGCTTGCGGACGGGGCAACACAAACGAGTTCAGTGTGCGATCATGGGGGAGTCATATGGCATGAAATGAGGCACAGAAGGAGAAAAGTGAAGAGAACAGAGAGAAAAACAAAGCTGCCCTACATCCTTGAACATAGCCTGAAGCAACGCAACAGGGCCTCCGCCAATTCGGGTTTCTGTCTAAATCAGTTGGAGATCTCCTCTTCCAATGCAACAAACCTCGGCCGGAGCACATCTTCCCCCCTCCCTCCCTCTTCTCTTCTTCGGGTCCTCGCTCGCGTTCGGGTTCAGCCATAAACTCCGTCTACCTACATGGCACTAGAGCACGTTGTCTTCGCAAAGGGTCCCTTTCTCGTATGGGTCTGCCAATTTCATTGGGCAGGGGTCTTGCTTGAAACGGCTTGATCACCCGCTTTCCTAGACATGGCGTGCTGAGATATTCTCGGCCGAGTCCTGGAGTTGACGTCCGGTCTATTTCCTCGCAATATCCGTCCCGCCTTGGGGGGATTTCTCTTGTGCGGAGGTGCCCCCATGGCTTTTGCTAAGACATTTCCCTGCGCTCTTTCATCACTTATTAGTAATGGTAGTCTCGTATACGGATATTCGGCTATGAACTGAGGTTCTTCACTTAAAATCGGAAGAATTCCCAGTCTGACCACCCATAGAAGTTCATGTGGTGTGACAGCGGCACCAAAACCGGTACCTATTCTGACCGTATCACTTTAATTCGACTCAAAAAACGGCCTGCAGAGGATTTCTCATTTAAGTCGTAACCCCGACCTCAGCCTTAACTTCTGCACGACTGCATGATCGGACAATCAATGCCATCGCCAAAGGCTGAACTTCCGTCCCCTGTAGCTGGGCCTCAGGGAGCAAGAAAACTCAAGACTTGAAAAGAAGGTGCCAAAATAAACTTAGTAAAGAGTCCCCTAAGCTTAGGCTAAATTACCTAAATATTTTCATCATTTAGGATCAAGGTCCCGAGTTTTCTTTCCTCCCCTAGCCGGGTAACACGCGCTCTCCCGTGTTTCTGTACTGGCTTTGGGCCTCGTACACGCAGAAGCCGCGAACGTCAGCTGTGAGGTTATCCACAGAATCTCTTTCATGGGAAGCACATAGTGGAGAATGAACCCGTTGGTAGCTCGGCCACGGCGGAGCATTGCGACAGAACGAATGAGACGATGTTGCATAGCTGGCTTGTAACAGCTATATGCGGGTAAATCAGAAAGCATGGTTTCACTGGTTGCAAAACATGTAAGTTTGTGTGCCAATCGGGTCTCGTTGTTTGGGGGCGGATCTCAAAGAGGTAACGCCGTAACATCTCGGGCATTACTGTAAAGCGACAGTATGACAACCCTGCAGCTGCCTTGACGTTTTCCAGTGATGAAGCAGTATCGTAAGCATGTCGGCATTGTATGCCAAAGCCCTGATCCCCCTTGTGTGCGTGTTCCCGTGTGGAGGCAGGGCCCAATCGAACGGTCAGATGACGGAGCTCGACAATCTCACAGGGTAGTTGATGAAGCAAACCGGCCCTTCTCAGGCTCCTTGCATCGAAGCCAACATATTCGTCCATCCAGCAAGTCAGCCATATCTGTCTTTCTTGCACACGACTAGCGAGGGAGCAATGCCAGTTGACTCTCATGCACTACCATTGTCCAAGGTTCCTCAAAGACAGAAGAATCCCCACGATGTCTGCTTTATCTGCGTGTCCTTTTAATTTTTAATGAAGGAAACTGTTAAAAAAAACATCATCTGATGACACCAAGTTTCATAAGGTTGTCTCGAAGAGAACAAAGACCCTCGAGAGTGTCTGAAGCTCGTTCTTTCAATGATTCGCATTGAAGACTCATTATTTTTGCTGCTTTTGACTCATTTCCGACAGCTAATGATACCGCAACTTCCAGTTGCTCTGCCCTTGAGCCCAGGGAATGCTGGAGCTCGATCACCATTGCGATCATCATTGAAGCAGCTGAGATTTTCGGGGCAACGAAAGAGCCGATCTTGATCTCGGGCATGTCGAACTTGGGCTCGTGTTCTCTGGGTAACAGCGGTACAGCATGAGCGCACATACGCCCATGGTTAGTGATCATGTCAAAGATATCGAGTAGTCTTAGGTGGCAGGCCATGATGAGGTGAATAAGAGACTGGTCGATCGGAACTCTAGATTTTGAGAGTGAAAATTCCTTTTGTGCATTATGTATGCAATCCGGGGCGTCACAGCTGATATCCTCGGGTTCAAGTCGTTTGAGGACTTCGGGATATAAGTGAAGTAGCTTTTGAGAACGTTGAAGCAGCTCTTCAAGGAATGACCCAAGATCAAACTTGCATATCTTGATGAACTCGGTGAGTTCCCTTGCAGATAAATGGTCTCGTTGCGAGGTTGGAAATCCGGTCTGTAGCCGATCCAGCCCAGCCATGAGATCTGTCAACTGAGATATCTCGGTGACTTGAGCTGGTGGAGGTGGAGGTGGAGGTGGATTTGCATCCTCGCTAACAGGCGGCGTTGTGATAAATTGATCAAGATTAATACTAGGAACTGGGTCGATTGTAGGCTCATCCAAGCCAAGCATAGACCAGTTGAAGGCAACATTGTCAGGATGGCGCAGAGACCGAGTTGGGGGGCTGAAGAGGCAGGTAACTCCAGCTTTGACACATCGAGTACAGACTGAAGAGGCAGGTATTTTTGTGCATTTTAGTTTTTTACTGTGACATCTATCACACGCTTGTCGGAGTTCTGACATGGTAATGAAGTAGTTTTGGACAAAGAGAGTCGCTTGCGTGTAATTGGGAAGCCTGAAGCCTCGCGATAGTGGGGAAGGTGTTGTTGGTCGAGGACATCCAGCCAAAATACCCTAGACCTTCAAACCTGACATTCTGCCTCGAATTGGGGCAGTGGCTGATTTGTGAAAGCTTTAAATGTGGCAATATTATAATTTCTCTTATTTGACTTGATACCGTTTCAGAGGCAATTGACTCATGATCCACCTGTCGAACGGCGTCAAGATACAAATGACAAAGCTTAATTGAGGTTCCTCATGATCAACACCCTTCATAGATGCATCACTAACACTTCAAGCTCCACTTTGTCCTTCAGAGCTCGTAGAAGCTGTCGAAAATACAGTCAAATAGACTTGACATTCTAATCAATAATATTTACAGAAGGCGAAGTAATCGCAGCTAATGACTCATAAGGTCTCACTGTGATATTATAGATTTTTGAGTAGCACTTTTATTGTTGTTGTTCACGCTACCTCGATATCTCCGATCCCTTCCTTGTCAGCATCGATCAACAACACCACTTAAACTGCCACTGGCAACTTGGAGCTTCCCCGCGAAACTTTCCACTTCCATTCCACTTCCATTTCCACTTGAACCAACGGCTCCAACACAAAATCCTCAACTTCCCCGTCGCATCATCTTTACCATGATTGCGATCCTGGATTTTGTACCTGACGCTCCCACTCCAAGGACATGTCGCTAATTCCCTACCAGCCCCATGAGGGCCGAGAGATTGTTCTGTACGTCATCACGTTTCCTTTTGTTTGTTGTGCAAGGTAAGGTATGTAGGTATCCCCAGCAAGCTAACCAACCCTTGTCACTTACAGCCGTCACCACAACGCTATCGTTGTTCGCGATTCTCAATCTCATCGGCTCGAGATCAGAGGCATCTCGACTTGTCCCACATGCCATCAGCCGCTCACTCGTTCCGAGAATACCTCTGACCGAAGCTATGATTCCTTTGGTGCTCGGCAAGAGACCTATGTCGACCCCGATTACTTTCGCATGCTTCGCGCTGCCAATGCGAATAACGATAATTCCGCCGATCACCCGCCGAGCCCAGTAAGAAGACTTTTTGGTCCTGTATTGGGCGGTAGTAGCCCGACGACAAATCAGACATCACCATCTCCAGGCCCAGATGAGGCCGAGTTTGTGTCGAGCACACCCGGTGTCGCGCAAGCGGAAGGCAGCAGAATACGGCGAGATGCATTCAGTCCCAACTACTTCAACACATTTTTCGTCGAGGAAAGAATCCTAGGGAAGGGAGGCAAAGGTGTCGTGCTGCTTGTACGGCACGAAATTGATGGATGCGCCCTTGGCCAATTCGCTTGCAAACGAGTTCCCGTCGGAGATGATCACGCCTGGTTAGAGAAGGTTCTCATCGAAGTCGAGCTTCTCGCCAAGCTTTCCCATCCAAACCTCGTATCGTATCGGCACGTCTGGCTTGAGGATGTTAGACTCACCCGATTTGGCCCCAGTGTCGCTTGCGCATTCATCCTCCAGCAATACTGTAACGGTGGTGACCTCCAACAGTACATCGTCGGCGGAGCACCACGTGAGGCAACCAAAGAGGAGCTCAAGGCTCAGATGCGTCGAAGATCAAAGGGTCAACTCGAAACTCCTATCGATTTGTTGAACGGCAACCGCAAGCTCCCTTTTGACGAAATCTACACACTGTTCAAGGACATCACATCCGGCGTGGCATACCTCCACGCAGCCAACTACATTCATCGCGATCTCAAACCAAGCAATTGTTTGCTTCATCGTGAGGGTGGCAGAACGACATGCCTCATCAGCGATTTCGGTGAAGTCCAGCCTGAAAATGTCGTCCGCAAGTCTTCAGGCACTACTGGAACCATCTCGTACTGCGCTCCCGAGGTCCTCAAAATGGATATCTCCTCAGGTCGATATGCAAACTTCACCACAAAGTCGGATGTCTTCTCACTTGGTATGATTCTCTACTTCATGTGCTTCGGGAGACTTCCTTACCAAAGCGCGAATGCCTTGCAAGAAGAACTTGAAGATGTGGATGAACTTCGAGCCGAGATTACTCACTGGCAAGGGTTCCAGGATGAACGACGTGAGCGCCCGGATCTTCCCTCGAAGCTATACCAACTCTTGAAGAGACTGTTGGCTCTCAACCCTGGTGAAAGGCCGAGTGCCAATGAGGTTCTCAAGGCCATGAGAGGCGAGTCCATGACGTTCGAGAATGGTGCAAGTCAGGAGCCTGCACCAAATCTCGGGATCGGGACTCGCATACAGAATCTGGACTCGCCCGCTCCCCCAGGTACCCCAGTTCCAGGTGAGTTTCTTTTCCTTGTGTTGTAACAAACCTACTCTTACAGTTCTACAGGCCCTCGACATCGTCGTCAAGCGTCAACATCGGACAAGTTTGAAGAGCTTGGTGCCCTGGCTAGGACTACTTCGAGAGATCTGTCGCCTACCAAGAGTGCACAAAGTTCTCGGCTGGATCCACATCACCAGTCTCTATCAAGACACCGTGGCTCACAGTCAATGGTTATGTCCCACAGCCAGGAGAGTCACCGTGGATCTTTTGTAACACCAGCCGTGAGCGTCAGCGACGCATCTGAGCACTCAGAAATGCACGAGAGGCGAAACTCTCAAAGCCCTCCACTTTTGATGCCGCCGCCTACGACCACAGCTGACGCTCTTAGACGGAGAGCAACTGTGTTTCTCATTCGATCCATGCATCTGGCAGGCGAAAACTCGCCGCTGCTCAGCTATACCCTTCGCCTCGGCTTGTTTGGCATCAAAATGACTACTCTTGCACGCCCCTGCTGGCCACTCATGGTCCAACCGAACGTAGGCATTCCACTCGTCTGCGTTGCAGCGCTAGATCTTGGCCTGCCACAGATGACGAGCTATTCTCCTGCTCTGAGACAAGGCTATGGAGATTACTTCACGAGCGGTCCACGAGCGTGGGGCTTAGCCATGAGTTTTCTCCTATTGTTCCTTCATTTTACCGTGCTATGGGTTGCGTCAGGCTGGGCGACGCTGTGTGCCACGAATGAACACGACGTTTGGGCCGATGGGCCGTGGTAGCGTGACTTGAAAAGTTGTAGCGATGCGAGGTGATGTTTTTATATGTGAATCAATGAAACCATTTGGCCTGCTGATGTGTGAGGAGGTGAACAAAGCATACCCGAGATCGTTTGGCGAAACATACTGGTTCATGAAAGTAAACCGGCAATGATACCAAAGAGCTGATAGCGGAAATGATTGAGAATGACGGCGGGTTAAAAAGGCCCAAAGAAAAGTGTTTATTACAACAAAATAGAAAGAAGGTTGACCTCGCCACGATACCATACGCTCTCCCAAGCTTACCAACACCAAATGATACCAACCTAACTGCTATGCCCTTACTCATTCAGATCTTCCTCAGAGACTTCTGCGTCAAGATTCTCCGCCTATCCATCTCCCTATTCGCCAACACACTGCTCTCACTATCCGGCGCAATGCGCTCACCATGTGTCAAACTCCCAAAGCCAAAGTCAGGCTCACCACCGAGACTACCGAAGATGTCTCCAATGTAGTTCTCTGCTCTGATGCCATCTTTGAACGTGGCGTCCCAATCTTCAATGATGCCCTTTACGATCTCAACGCCTGCATTGAAGATGTTGGCAATGGCGATTGAGAAGCCATTCTGTTTGGCGGCGGTGAGATGATCTAGGTCGGTGTAGTCAGGAGGAGGACGATCAAAGTTGGAACCTGCAAGGGTTAGCGAGATGATTGATAGGGGCTACGGGAGAGATCACCTGTTCTGTAGATCATAACTCTTGAGAAGTCGCAGATCTTTGCAATCGCTGCTCTGACGAGGACTTCTAAGATTGCATTATCCTCCTGGGCGCTCATGCAGTAGACGCCACTGCCATTTGTCCACACCTTGGTAGTATTCTCAAAGGACTCCGAGAGTCTACTACCAGAGTAGTATACATCACTCGTAGCTGTGTCGCACTTGATAACAGATGGTGGTTGAGAGGCACTCTTGTATGTCTCACCCATTCGGCGGTAGAGTGCACGGTACTCCTTTGGGCCATTCGCATCTTCCAGCTGAGCCTTTGAAGCGAGTTTGTATGCTGCATCTTGAAGTTGAGCGTTGAGTTCAAAGACCTCAGTGCCATATGTGATGAAGGGCTGTTGGTAAGGCTGGTTACGGCCATATGAGATATATCCAGTGGGCCAGCCTTGAGGAAGAGATCGTATATCTATCTCATATTGCAACGCAACCTGGACCGAATAACGAGCGATGGCAACTGAACCAAGAGTACCGTATTTGGGATTAACACCAGCTATGCCGCCGACGAGGAAATATGTATGGCGAAAGTCAAACTTGGGTGAGAGCATGAGAGCCATGAGTGAAGCGGCGGAGTTTATCTCCCCCTCGCCGATGGTGACATGGCATATGCTTCCATCTTCAGTGCAGGTAGTGCAGGGGAAGAGCATGGAGAGGCCAGGGGTGTGGATGGTCTTGAAGGAGAGGTTGCCTAGACTTGAGCCTGGGAGGCGTTCGTGCCAGACTGCAGCTTCGGGGGACCACTGTTGTCTGTTATTAGAGAAGTAGTATGGGATAGGGGAGAGGGCATACCATTGAGATGATCATGACTTTGGGAGCAAAGACTTCATCGTCTCGTGTATTCAGGGGACGGGGCAAAGCTGTAACTAGAGGCAAGAGGACGAACTGAAGAAGGAGGGTGAGTAAAGCTCTTGGTAACTCCATGGTTGATAGTCTTGAGTTGTTTGAAGAAACCACTGAAGATCTAGCGGGAAGTCAAGGAGCTTTATCTCTGAATCACATCCGGACAATCTCAAGACTCATACCAAGAAACATGTTCGAGACCTTCATCACCGAACCCGTTCCACAAACCCAATGCTGTCAAAAGCCGCCATGTGGATTCAATGTCTCTGTCACCCCGACTAAAGATTCAGAACCCAGAAGGAGAATTCCAACGGGTATCCAGCCACGGATGCCGCCCTCTCCAAGGCAAACTACAGCAGCGAGTCATGTCGAGGCATTTTGGGATGAATCGGGAACCAAACGGAGGACAATGACGGGATCTTTGATACGGGAAGTTGCTTTGTTTGGAGCATCAAGTCCGTCGGATAGGGCAGCTCTGAGGTGTTGATTCTCTCCTGAGGGCGTTTATAGGTTGAGTTTAGGGGCAGTGACAGAAGTGAAACGAAACAGAACTGGACAGGATACGACACCATGTGCTCAATGTTTGGAGGTCGAAGCGAAAGACAACGCCATGTCTTTGATTCAAGCTTAACATCTAACGACTTGGCATGTCTCTACCGCTGACGTGAATCTATATTTCAGTATTGTATCACTCTGCGCAAACAGTCTCGATGGGGAAGTTTGTTGAACAGGGTCGTGCAAATATCCCGGAGTCGATGTGAAGTTCTTGTGCAACCGATATGTCTGGAAATGTTCATCTGGGAATGCATGTCTCGGCCGGCAGGGCGCTGAAGCGATCGGGGAAGAGAGGGAGGTATTAATTGGACAGACGAGACGAGATTGGTTTGAAGTGAAGGATACGGTATTCTATATTCTGGCTTTACAGGTGGAAAGTGATAGGATGTCCTGATCACTAAACTGGATCATGAAGTGTGGAATACAATTGTTACCGGGGAGAGTATTAGGAGCAGTCACGAGCATGAATTGACTTGTGCGCTTGTGTCATTGATGGTTTTGGATAGACGGATGGATTGTGAGATGTGAGGCTGTAGGGACAAGACGACACGGTGAGATGGAGATGAGTGTTGGTGTAGTGAGTCTGTGCTCATTGCACATGGGTTGTGTCTATACTTGTTGCTTTTTCTGATCAAGATGGAGTTGAGTTACTCTTGAGTTAGGTTTGTGCCGTTTGACTTTTTGGTTGTAACGGCGGGCTTGACTGTTAATAACGGCTTGAATCGTCCCCGTTTCATCGTGGCTAGCGATTGACCATTGATGAAAGCCGCCTTATGTAACTGAAAGTCTAATTCAACTCATCAACTACCACAATCACTCCCAACTGTACTCCGTACACAGACAGTACAGTATCAGGTAGTTCTGGGAACTTGGCTACCCAATAATATGCCCCTCTCCAACCTCGTATCGTAGCTCGTCATCTCGGTTTATTTCTGGACCCAAAAGTCTGGGCATCTTTTTGAGAATGGGGCCTCGGGTTTATCAGATGCGGCCGGATCCGCGTATCTGATTGATCTGTCTTTGATAACTGTAAATGACATCGGCTTGAGTCAATTATTCCAGTTTTTCCCAGAATTATTATGATACTCGCATCATCTGACTCGTTGGTAAATCACTTGGAGAAACCTTGGCAGAGGCCAAACTTCGCTTTGGCCTCAGTAACAAAAAAATATCTTGGCGTGGTTTTTTGTTTTCTCGCCAAGAAAAATTGGGTTGCCTCTTTTATTACTCAGCCAGGAAGATCAAGACCAGGGGCCGCGTGTAAGGTTTGGTTAGGCTGGGCTGGGGCTTTTTCAGCAGGGCACTCTGGACTCTGGAGCGGGTGCATGATCTGCCTCATTCCTCGTTATTTCCCTAGTAGTGTTTCAATTCTTAATTCAACGACGTTTCTTTACATCCTTGGATGACTCTAGCGACTTCAACACCAGAGGCTGCTGCTTGTGATGATGATGATGACGACGACGACGACGACGACACTAACCAAAAAGCTTCGGTCTCTCTTAGCACAAACGACGTTGCAGCCAAGACGACCGCCAAGACACGATAGCAACAGCACCAAGCATTTTCAGGATTACCTAGCCCCCCTTAGAGTCTCGGCCCTTCCGAGATGATGGGCAGTGACAATATCAGTTCCCCAACTCAACTACGGGGCAGTCAGTCCTCTGTAAGGCGGACCAGTTACAGTGGGTTAGCGACGTGTCGCTACTGATTGTTACTGGATATGGCGTATTTCTTGTACAAGGCGGACCGCCCGGGGCCCCCAGCCCAGACAAGAACGCAGCAGAGACAGAGTTGAGTTGCGCCGCCACAGAATAGAGATTGACCTGCCAAGCACCACTCACAACCAACTCTGCCCGCCAGAAGGTCATTTCCCGGTGGAGACCAGTCGCCCAGGTATGACGAGTTTCTCTTTAAGGTTCTTTATTTTCCTGCTGGTCCTGGCTGACTCTAACGCTTTCGGGGTAGAGTTTTGTAAAAGCCTCCCCCACGCTAGAGCTTGAGCATGATTTCAGTGCCTCCACAATCAATCAACGGTCCTGTCTCCTTCAGACCGTCTTCGATCAACCACTGAATCTTCTTCCTATTTCTTCTGTTTTGTTTTCATTCAACCTCTCTTTTTGTGGCTCAGTGCCGTACCAGGTTTTCTGGATCAACGGCTGCTTCGCCCTCACAAACCTGTAACACAGATTCCCATTGATGGACGACATCACGAGTATTCCTGATTCACGCTATGGCGGCTCTGGCGAAGGGTCCAACTCTAACTCCAACTTTGGCGCTGGTAGTCACCACCAGCCGAAGATTGATAATACGATGAATCCTCAACCCGAACCTCACGACGTCGACCCGCCCTTCGATTTGCATGACGACGAACATATCCAGGGCAACAACTTCGCGTTTACCCCGTCTCAACTACATCGACTCCTGACCGCCAAGAATATCTCGGCTCTGCGCGCGTTTGGAGGCTTGTTGGGTTTAGCCGCTGGTCTTCGAACCGATATCTCAGCAGGACTAAGCGCTGACGAAACAACATTGGATGGTACCGTCACTTTGGATGAAGCTGTAGCCTCTGGTAGCCTTGAACGACCACCAGTTCTATCTGCAGCATCACCTCCGCCGTCGCCGCCGCTCTTACACAATGGACTGTTCGAACATCGCGATAGCCACTTTGTCGATCGAAAACGAGTATTTGGGGATAACCGCCTTCCGCAAATAGCACAAAAATCTTTCTTCAGACTATTATGGATAGCATTCAATGATAAGCTTATCATCTTGTTAACTATTTCTGCTTCCATCTCGCTCGCTATTGGTATTTACCAATCCGTCGACAAGTCGATAGGCGCATCGCGTGTTGAGTGGGTAGATGGTGTGACAATTGTTGTTGCGATTCTCGTCATCATCATCGCAAGCGCAGCGACCGATTGGCAGAAGAATTACAAGTTCAAGAAGGTCAATGAGCGAAAGCAACAAAGGGATGTAACGGTGATGCGCTCGGGTAAGCTCCAGCGCATCCCCGTTCAAGATGTTGTCGTTGGTGATCTCTTACACCTTGAGGCCGGTGATATTGTTGCCGTGGATGGTGTTCTTGTGCAAGCTTCGAGTCTGCAGATGAATGAGTCTTCCATCTCTGGAGAGGCTGATCTTGTACACAAGACCGTACCAAGGCCAAACCATGCAGCTACATCACGAATTGACCCCTTCATTCTCAGTGGAACCACTGTCGCGCGTGGTGTTGGTTCCTATCTCGTTACTGCTGTTGGTGTCAACTCGACCTATGGCCGTATCCTCATGTCGTTGAGAGACGACGTCAAGGAGACACCACTCCAGGTGAAGCTTGGCCGTCTTGGCAAGCAACTCATTGTTATCGGTGCCATTGCAGGTTCCATATTTTTTCTTGTCCTCTTTATCCGCTTCATGGTCACTCTCCACACCGTTACTGGTGGGCCATCTCAGAAGGCGGAAGACTTTTTACATATTCTGATTCTGGCCGTCACGGTCGTCGTCATCACTGTTCCAGAAGGACTGGCGCTCAATGTGACCGTTGCACTGGCTTTTGCCACGAAGCGTATGCTCCGAGATAACAACTTGGTGCGATTGATTCGATCCTGTGAGATCATGGGAAACGCGACAACAGTTTGCTCCGACAAAACTGGTACCCTGACACAGAACAAGATGACTGTCGTGGCTGGACGTGTTGGCTTGGAGTCTTACTTTGACGACACCGACCTGGTTGTTCCGGATCCCGATTCGTCCATGTCGCGAGCCTCGACTATCAAGTACGACAGTTCGATTGACATGGCAAAGTCACTCTCTCCAGAATGTCGGCGGTTGATCAAGGACAGTATCGCCCTCAACTCCACGGCCTTTGAGAATGATGACTCGGGTACCGCTACTTTTATGGGCTCAAGCACGGAGACTGCTTTGCTACACTTTGCTCGTCAGCATCTCGTCATGAACAATTTGGCTGAGGAGAGGGCCAACTGCCCCATCGTTGCAATCCTTCCGTTCGACTCTTCCCGAAAATGGATGGCAGTCTTGGTCAAGATCAATGACGACCGCTACCGACTTCTCGTCAAAGGAGCAGCGGAAGTTGTGTTTGAATATTGTGCTTTTGTCGTTTTGGACCCAACATTCAGAGTACCAATTGCACGACTATCGGAGAATGACCGTGCAAGCTATCGTAACACCATCGAGGACTACGCCAACAGGATGCTCCGACCTGTCGCTATTGCATACCGAGACTTTAGCGCGCAAGATATCTTCGATGGCCCAGACGATGACCCCGATAACATTAACCTAGAGTGGTTGGCCTCTGGCATGATCTTCATCGGTGCCTTTGGCATTCGTGACCCATTGCGCCCCGAGGTTGTGGAATCAGTTCGCCAATGTCAGGCTGCTGGAGTGTTTGTTCGTATGGTTACAGGTGACAACTTCTTGACCGCCAAGGCTATTGCAACGGAATGTGGTATCTACACAGCCGGCGGCATTGCCATGGATGGACCAACATTCAGAGACTTGACACCGGAGCAGCTTGACGCTGTTATTCCAAGACTGCAAGTACTTGCTCGCTCAAGCCCTGAGGATAAACTTCTTCTTGTAACACACCTGAAGCGCATGAATGAGACAGTAGCTGTTACCGGTGATGGTACGAATGACGGTCTGGCATTGAAGGCGGCGGACGTTGGGTTTGCTATGGGTATCCAGGGCACTGAGGTTGCCAAGGAGGCTGCATCCATCATTCTTCTCGACGACAATTTTGCTTCCATTGTAAAGGCCTTGGCTTGGGGTCGAACTGTGAATGACTCCGTCAAGAAGTTTTGCCAGGTAAGGTTATTGATCAATATAGCCAAGTTCTTTGCTAACCAAACGATAGTTCCAATTCACCATCAACATCACCGCAGGTATCATCACCGTCGTTTCCGAGCTCGTTGGCGACGCTGTTTTCACTGTCGTTCAATTGCTTTGGATCAACTTGATCATGGACATCTTTGCTTCTCTTGGTTATGCTACCGATCACCCCTCGCCCGACTTCCTCAAGCGGAAACCCGAACCCCGTAATGCTTCTATTATTTCCATCACTATGTGGAAGATGATCATTTGCCAAGCCATCTACCAGTTGATAGTCGTCTTTGTTGTTCACTACGCTGGATGGGATCTCTTCAACCCCGACACTGAATTCGAGATTGAGAAGCTCCAGACATTGGTGCTCAACATTTACGTCTGGATGCAGTTCTTTAATCAACACAACTGTCGCCGCGTGGATAACAAGCTAGATATTTGGTATCAAGGATTCCTGCGCAACCCTTGGTTCATAGGTGTGCAGCTTATCACTATCGCCGGCCAGTTCGTCATCGTCTTCAAGGGAGGCGAAGCATTCGACACAACACCCCTTACAGGTGCCCAATGGGGATGGAGCTTGCTCTTCGGCGTTATGTCGATTCCATTGGGAGCTTTGATTCGACAGATTCCTGATAGCCTAGTCCAGAGTCTTTTCAACTTCATCGCCGACTGTTGGCTTACAATTTGGCGACCGACTCGCGCACTCCTGTCAAAGGCCTTTAGCTGCTTCAAGCGCAAGAAGGCCGATGACAAGGAAGCCCAACAACTAGAGCAGGAGATGGGTCCTGTTGAGAATATCCTCCACATGATGCACTTGACCCACGAACCCGATGAGGACGAGACGCCCATGACACAAGAACAGCGTGAAGCGATGGAGCGATCAGACCAAACACGAATGATGAAAGAGAAGGAAAAGAAGAAGCGAGGTATCGATTTGCAAGCCCTCGTAGACGCGGCCAAGCTAGGAAAAGAGCACAAAGGTGCCATTTTGGAAATTCACCCCAAGACACTCAAAGACGACCCAATTCTAAGGACAAGTAGTGGTAAAAACAGTACGCTGCCACCCAGTCAAGACGCCGAATTTATGAAATTCGTCGCCATAGACACACGACGGCCTCGACAGCCGAGACGAACAAATCCTCGAGCTCCGGCACGACCGGCTCAACGGCCGGCTCAAAGACGACAGCAAGAGCAGAAGAACTCTTGGAGACATCATGTTTCCTGGGAGGGACTACTCAGATCTAAGAGACGATAATGAGCACGTTTGTGCATTCATACCAATGATATTTATAAGAGGAGGGTATATAGTAGACAGGTGTCAAGGGAAAGACCTGTGCTGTTCTTGTAAATGACAGATTACGACGTTATGACAGATAAAGGGATTCAAGATACCAATATACAGGTCGCTTTACTAGGCCATAATAACAACGCTTCCATCCCAAAATTTTGCCATATCCGATTCCAAATGCCTTTGATAGTGATCCAGCCCTTCATGTGTCCATCTCGTTAAATCATAAAACTTTTTATCGTGTGCTTATCATGCTTTGATGATGGCTTCCTCAATCGCACTCCCAATCTCGGACCTCGGTATTCCCGGTCCCCGCATCAAACAAAGCGATCTCGTAGCGAGCGACTTTATGAGCGCTGGTATACTCACCCGCACTGTAACAGGACCAGATTTTGGCTCCGTGGGAAATGAGAAACAATTGACAAAGCTCCAGCTCTCGGGTTGTTTCGGTACAGCGTGTCCGACATTCGGCATCGGCGAGTTGTTAAGATTGAGTTCCATAGTTTCAGCGTCCACAACCCTGGCACCGAGCGCGAGGAGTTGCTTCTCGACTCCAACGACGCTGAAGAACCGTGTGAAATGGTCGATGCGCGTTCCAGCCGGTTGTGTAGGCCACGGCCATTCTGTATCCTCCACCGTAGAAGGGTTGAGCTCCGCGCGAGAATACACATACTGCCCATATCGTCCATACGGGAGATCGATAACGCGATACATCTCATGTCGACCCGGGCCGATGAGCCAGCGCAGCCGTGTGAGCATCTCATCTTTTGCACGGCCTTTGAGGGTGTTGCAGAAGAGGCGCGATTCACAGGCTGACATTTCGTAGGGCGGCGGTGAGTTTACGAGGAGGCGGCATGCTATTGTTAGTATGTCGCAGGCGAGGCGGAATGAGAATGCTGAGTGTTGTGTGGATGAGGGGACGGCGAGATCGCCGGGTGATGCAGGGGTTGTGCCGAGCCAGCCGTTGCCGAAGATCTGAGGAGAGAGAGAGAAAGTTGGTAAGTTGAAGGATTTGGCCACTGGTGGTTGTTGAGAGTTGAAGTACGGCGGTGTTGATAGTGAAGACGGTGCTGGTGTCGATAAAGATGGTGGTGTAGGTGTAGAAACTGAAGTCATAACCGTTGAGGTAGGCGGTGTCAGCGTCTGAACCTGCGTATTTCTCACATCAACAGCCATGGAACCAGAAGAATCCTCCGTCGTTTCACTCTGCTCACTCTCGGGCGATCCAGAACCTCCACGCTTCCTATCCTCTCCCTCCCTCGGCATGAGCACAAGATCCTCCTCCGGCCCAACAACCTCATGCGCCAGCTCCAGAATCCTCTCCATACTTCTCCTCAGACTCCCAACAAGACTCGGTTGGGCTTTGACTACAGCTTCGGTGGTGAGCATCTCGTCAACGAAGGACATGAAGATGGAGCTCATCTCCTCGACTACCTGCTCGAGACGACGCACGCGCTGGGCCTGTGCAGCTTCGGCGGCTTGGCGACGGCGGCGGAAGATGTTTTGGGCTTCGCGGTTACGTTCGCGGCGGGCCTGAGGGATGTAAGTGGAGGTTCAATGGGGAGAGGAGGAGGAGGGAGGGGGAATGGACCTTGAGTGCTGCGTCGTCGTGATCTTGGTTGTTTGAAGATAAGCGACTTCTGCGCTTTGGGGGTGACTGCGCAGTCATTGTATAAGTGGATGAATGTGAATGTGAATGTGAATGTGACTATGAGGATGAGTGAGAAGAGGTGAGTGAAACAACGTCAGCCTTGCAGCTTTGTGAGGGGTTGTCGGGTGAGTCGAAACCGGCTTATGACACGAGTAGATTGATTGTAAATAAAGAATATGATAAATGGGGTGACACGTGAATGAAGAGTATTTGGCGTTTCAAGGTGGCGATGAGATGAAATGAAATGGAGACGTTGGAATCTTCGGGACGTTTTGGGATCGCACTTGTATCCCCGTGACCTTTTTCGGTTTAGTGGCTTATTAATCAAGCGGCGATCAATCAATTTTCGAGGCTGACTTTAATGGGCCCACATTAACTTGCATTAAATCGTGGGGGACGGGCATGAATCTGATTTCAACTCCATCAACGTCGAGATTAAGAAGAATTATATGAAGAATTATAAAATATCCAATTACCCCTGAAGATCAGTTGAATTCCTTACCGCCCTCCCATATTGAATCTCCAACCACTCGCGCAAAGGCACCTCTTGCTTGCAGCAAATCATGATAAGTTCCCTCCTCAACCTTGACACCGTCCTCCAAGACAACAATCCGATCCGCAATCGCCATCATCTCTTTGCTATGCGTCACCACCACAATCGCCATATCTCGTCTTGACTTCTTCGCAATCTTCTGCATCGTGTGTCGAATCATCTCCGCACTCTCTGCATCCAAAGCACTCGTAGGCTCATCCAGCACAAGAAGTCGAGGTTTGCGTACAAGTGCACGCGCGATGCTAAGACGCTGCGCCTGGCCACCTGAAAGCGCTTGACCTCCGTCGCCGACTCGAGTATTGTATCCATCTGGAAGAGTTGTGATGAACTCGTGGATACCCGCCGCCTTCGCAGCAGCTAGAATGCTTGGAAACTGACGAAGGTGCGATACTTCACTTGAGCCGTACACGATATTCTCTGCAATGGTCGCTGGGAAGAGGAACGGCGTTTGTGGCACATATGCCATCATTGATCGGAGATGCTCCATATCGACGTGTGCATGGGAATATCCATTAAAGCTCAATGGTGGCCTCGTGCTGAGGATCTCAGTTTTGGTGGGAGAATAAAGACCCAGCATCAGCGAGATCACCGTTGACTTCCCGCAGCCTGACCGACCAACAACTGCCAGAAAGTCCCCTGCATCCACCTCAAACGACACTCCTCGCAAGACTGGTCTCTCGGATCTTAACTTATATGAGAACCCGAGATTGTCAAGTCGAACTGGGAGCGGTGTTTTAGGTTTGTAGTACCCGCGAGGCTCGCTTTTAGGTACCAAAGGCATGTTGGCGTACCCCAACATCTGCGCGGCGGTTGACTGAGCCATCGTGACTTGCGGTATCGTACTAAGAATACTCGTCGCTGTGCCCATGCTGAACAGAAGTAGGTTCACTACTGCCACAACCGCCGTTGCTGTGATCGCCTTCTCCGAGGCCAGAAGCACGGTTCCGTAGTAGAACACAAGTGCTGTAAGGGGGTAGTTGACTGATTGATAAAGACCATACAGTGTGCTGGTGTGCGCTGCTCTCTTCTGTCCTAGACTCAGGGTGTGTCTCACTGCTTTCATATACTTGGCACCCATGTATCGTTCTAGAGTGAGAGCTCGAACAACTCGGATGTTAAGAAAGATCTCAGTCAAAGTAGTGCTCGCATCTTCTGCCCCTTCGTTGCACCGCGCCTCCCACTTCCCACTAATAATGGTATAGCCTTTGACTGCGCCCATAACGACAGGCAGCGGTGCGAGAGTGACGAGCGTGAGTTTCCAGGAGATGACGAGCGCCCAAGCAACAGCAGCAATGATCATGACGGTGACTGTGATGATGATGGGCAAGAATCTGCCAACAATATTGCGCATCTCTTCGGCATTCCGGTCAAGACACTCGTTGATACAGCCGGGAGAGTTGCGCGATCTATCGAACCATGCTCTTGGCTGTCGGAGGATTCGTTTCAGAGCTTCCACTCGGATGGTGTTGATCCAGGCTTGTCCCACCATTTCAAGAAGATATCGACCGCCACCGGTGCAAACACCATCCATAACCGCAATGACAATGAGATAGATAGCCCACATCTTGCCCTCTGCTAGCTTGTCACCTTGCGACCACATTGCACCAAGGAGTTGCGCGAAGCAATACGCAAATACAGGAATAGATCCTGCCCCAACCAGGCAGGTCAGTACTCCGAAGATGAGAAGAGCCCGATGCCCACGTCCCAAAGCCGGCCAGACTGTCTTGAATATCGATGCCAGAGGCATTGGTGGAGGGAAATCCTTAGTCTCGCTGTCTTTGTCATCCACCTTATCTGACTGAAGTGTTTCATTGAACTTGGTTTGTCTGAGTCTCGTAATGCTCTTGGGACGCTCGGCGCCACCAAACACGTACTCTGGCTCGTCGAGTGACACCAGTGTGCATGATGTTTCCATACCATCCAGGCTGCTGTGAGATCTCAATGCATTGTCATGCTTCCCGTCGTAGAAGCTGACCATCGTATGGTTGTCGGCGGCACACTTCAATCGTACAGGCTCAGGTTCGGGTACAGCTACATTGAGGGTTTGCATCTCCCAAGCGCGAGCTGCACGCATGCGAAAAGCGGCCGCCGTGTTTGTACCTAGAGTCAATCGCGTAGAGGAGCTTGTTGGGGCGGGACTGAAAGACTCCAGATTTCCAACGAGTATTTGCGAGAGGCGCGAAGCTCTGCCAGGAGGGGGAAATAGAGGGGAAAGCGGTGAAAGAGGAGAGTTTGGAGAGTCGATGGTGATATCTATCGGCGTGTCTGGTTCCTCTGATGCGGTAGATGCGAGAGTGGCGAACGTGCCGCCAATCTGCATATCAAGATCCTTTCTGAATCCTTCTTGAACAAGAGATGCGTTGTCCATCACGTATACAAAGTCATCGGTATCGATTTGCGCGACATCATGTGTGATGATAATGGTTGTCTTTCCCCGTCGCCATGCCCTGATGGCATCCATGATGAGCACGCGGCTCACTTGGTCAAGGCCACTTGTGATCTCATCCAAGATGAGCACTGGAGGGTCTCGAAGTCGAGCTCTAGCAAGCGCTAATCTCTGCTTCTGTCCGCCGCTCAAGTTGTATCCATCAGCGCCGACGTTGGTGTCTAGACCTTGGGGAAGCCCTGCAATCGTCGACTGAAGCAAAGCTGCATCACAAGCTCGCATCACCTCAGCACGTGTTGCTCTTGCGGGGTCGTGGTGCCCAAAGGCCACATTCTTGAAAAAGCTCTCGTTGAACAGGACACTGGATTGTTGGACCAAGGTAATGTTCTCACGGATCCATTGTCTGTCGAGGACCCGTAAGGGTTTGTTGTCGACAATGACGTCTCCACTCAGGGGCTCGTAGAAACCGACAATGAGGTTACCCAACGTGCTCTTGCCGGAGCCGCTTCTCCCGACGATAAAAGTCATCTCACCCGAGGGGAAGAAGAAGCTGGATTGATGTAGTACTTTTTGTGCCGGATTCGAAGGATATGCAAAACACACCTGCGAAAGTCAGCAATTGTCGCTGTTAGCATTGGCCGAACTTACATCTTTCAATTCGATGTCACCGCTGCAACTCAACGGTCGTAAAGCTCCTGTCATCGGTTTGACAATCTCACCATTCCTCACGTTTCGAGTGATGCTAGAGAGAAAGCTGCCGGCTGACATGCCCTTTGCGAGAACCAACCACTGAGGCATCAAAGCCTCAATACCCTGAAATGCTGCGAGCGTTGCATAAAAAGTTGTCAAAACACTACCAGCGGCAAGGCCATCATTGTTGACGAGTACAACTCCATACCAAAAGCCGACGACGAACATTGCTACGACCCAAAATGCAACGTAGCCCATTTGCAGAGCGTTACATTGCGCTTGGATCAGATAGTGCTTCGCTGCAGATTTGGCAGCTGGGTAGTACTGCCAGACCTCCTGGTCATATCCGTTGAAGACCTTGACAAGATCGATGGCTGTTATTGAAGCAACGGCGAACTTGGAGGCGACTGCGAGCTCACGCTTCTGTGCTTGGATTGCGGGTTCAAGCCGTCTTGTCGCTAGTGAGAGAACGATGGCTGAGATTGGAAGAGTGGTAAGGAGGACGAGGGTGAGTTTCCAGGAGTAGCAGAGGGCGATGCCGAGGGAAGCGATTGAGGTGATGATGTCGCCGACGAGAAGGCCGAGAACTTGGGAGGATGCGAGTTGAAGCTCACGAGTTTGCCTATCGTCTGTTAGTCATTTATGAGTACAGAAGAGGGATACCTACGTCTGTATTCTGATGAGAAGACTTGAGATGCCTTCGGATTGAGAGTCGAACCAGGCCATGTCCTTGGAGAGGAGACTTGTAAAGATGTCTTGCCGAACACTGCACGCCTGCAACTCTCCAAAGATGACCCAGAGTGCAAGGAACGCTGTACTTGCGATCCAATTGCCAACGCCTAGTCCTACAAGGACAAGTGCCCATCTTCCCACCTGCGAAAGGGCCTCGTCCCCGCTGAGCGACCCATCCCCAAAGCCGGCGATAATATCGAAGACTTTTCCAAGAATGACCGACAGAACAGTTTTGAAACCCGCTGAAAATCCAGCCGCAAGCAAGGCAGCGATTAAAGCACCAGAGTGCGATCGTCTTGTAAAGAGAAAGAGTTGTTTCCACGATGATTTAACGTCTTGTTCCATTTTGAAGTATAGAGAAATGGAGTATCATGCTGAGATTGGGGAGGAAACACTTGAAAAAGTGTTCGAAGTAATTGAGGTGACATGGCGATACGAAGTGTGAGTCCCAAGTGTTTGGGGCGACAAAGAACAATATCAAAGGGTCAGTGCTGTGATAGTGTGCACAGACGAGGCTGCTTAGTATTGTTCTTCTTGGTGTTGTTCAGCCGCCGGCCCCCCGCGTAGATTATTGGTGAAAATTGCACCGCGGGAGAGGGGACGATTGGGCGAATTGGCTTGATTTGTTTTTGTAGGCTTTTGCATCGGGGTTTGGAAGGCTGCCAAGGGACCGATTTATGTCGGTGAAGGTTGTTGCCACTGTCAGTTTGACGGGTGAAGTAGCGAGAGTTCGCGAGACGAAACGATTTGCTTGAGTTGTTGGTTGATTCTTCTTCGTTTAAATGACAAATTGATTTTGGGATCATCGGAAGTTGGGAGAGTACAGTATCTGTCAACTGTTTCCTTCGTGATGCTCTCGCCCGCTTGTGATCATCGTTGGTGGCACAAACGTTAAAAGCGGATGGATAACATCTGGTGGCCTCCCATGTGAGGAGAGGGATCTCAGCCATCCCCTGAGAGACTGAGTTGCTTGTAGCAAGCTGCTTATGTCTGTCTGTCATTAATGGGTGTGAACTGAGCCTTTGTGATGGCGGCTGTTGCATCGGGAAAGGCCAAGCGCAAAACCCCAAAACCAAGCTGTGCCTTCCGTATGGCTCGACTGCTACAACGACTAACTACCAGGTCAAGACTCTCCTCAATGTCAATGGGACCCATTTAGCTCTCTACAATGCATTAAGCCCAAGGTCCTGTACAATGACATAAGGCAAACTCATCAAACCTCATGACACAGCAACATATTACATGGTCATCTTGAAACTGCAAGATATTTGTTTATGCGAAACTATACATATGTGCCGGTTTGAAGTATAATTTTGTTGAATCTTTTCGTATCCGCCGTATTAATCAGCTTTCTGGCCGTGGATCAATGCCTGCAAGTCTCCTCTCACAGTATAGCAATCACTTGGCTTCGAATTATTACTGCTATAACCGAGAGCTAATTTAGAGTATACTAACTCAGTCTAAAGGCGTCCTAAGTCTATAATAAATTTGCCCAAGTTTACCTTAAGTCTATCCTGCATCGATACGAATTCTGTTACTATATCTAATAAGTTTTCAAGACTCTGAAGCTATCCTCCCTGCTTTCAGTCAAGAGCTAGACTTTATAGTTACAAAGAAACAAGCCTGAGAACCTTTATCCCTTATCTTGACCTTGGTATTACTGTGCTCTATTGCTATTATTTACCCCAATTCCGCATTTACTATAACTAATTTATTATTAACTTTATATCCTTTTTTACCCTTAGGACTAAATTAAGTAAAAGAGATAGTAATTTATTTCTTTTTATAGTAACTTTTATTAACGTGGTTAATAAGCGAGTGAGTTATCTAAGTGAGTGGGTTAGTACACTGTGTAGCTAAAAAAATAAGCAAGCGCCGTAGACAAGCAAGCGCTGTACTGCACTGTATAGCTAAAAATAAGCTACCCTATAGTACTTAACTACCTTAAATAAATTAGGTAAAAATCTAAAAAAATACTTTTATATATAAAGAACTATAAGCTATATAAAACTATTTCTTTTAAAATTTTAGCTATTTTATTTTATATAGTAAAGCTTATTTATATAGTATAAATAGTATAAATAAGCCTTTTTAACTATAATTT
>NW_023502242.1:0-103050 GCF_013396075.1 Fusarium subglutinans
ATTATATATAAAAAGAAAAAGGTTATAAAAGGTTAGTAAAAAAAATCCCTTATATATAATTACTTATATAGGATTAGCAATATGCTTGTATAGGAATAGCATAACTTATAATAAATTATTAGATTGTCAGAAGTAATAAACCGTTTAAATAAACTATTAATATACTAAAGGTCACACGTTCCTTCAGTATAGGCCGTACAAATTTATGCAAACAGTTACCTTTATGGAGTGCCGTAATATGTGGATACATACGGAGTACTCCGTACCCAAAACTGGGTAGTACCGGCAAAGGCGGTGTGATTTGGAAAAGTGATAAGAGTCCTTATGTGTTTATTACGGATTGGACAGCTCAGGACTTCCATGGATCTGAAAACTGTGTTGCCAGTGCCGAACTCCTTTAATTATGCATACTACGTATGCTTCCGATACCATGGCAGCATGGTACATAGGAGATAGGCTAGATAGGTACTTTAGCTAGGTGATGGATACTCCCCACTACTCTCATACCTTGTAACCCGGTGATTTCGATCATCATGATCCCGCCCGCAACGCATAGGACAGTTTTTGTGCCAATTCTCTGCATTGCATGGCTTATTACAGAGTATATTGCCTTTGTGTCCTTTCTCTATCTATACTGCCTGTTGTGTTTTATGCCCACCCCCACATCTCCTTATTGATTCCCAAACTTGACTGATCCCATCGTTACAGGGTAGGGTTAAGGAAACACACCTCGAGTCCGTTGTGAACTAGGAATTTATTCATCTAGTTGTGTAGGGTATTTCGGTGGCATCGATGGATGTTGTATTCATATTCTTTTGTCTTTTGCAGATGTATATCTGGGCACATATGGTCAGTTTAAGCGTGTTGTAACTATTCAGGTTTGAATTCAGACACCAGATATCAGCCGATCATCAGGGATACCGCATGCCACTATACGTTCAGAATGATACCACGCATACGGAGTAGATATTTGAGAATTGTGATCCCAACTCGGGTCATGTGGGTAGTCTATAAGCTCGTGTCTGGCATTGAATTCATACCATTTTGACCTTTTAGCTTCCCAAAGAGCTTAACACTGGTGGACAATAAAAATTGGAATATAAAAATAAATTGCTAAAATCAATTGAGTGTTTGTATTCCTCGGTATAAGGACCCTAAGTCTTGCCTCTTCTTGCTAGATACGATTACTATGATATGGGATTGTAAGACTGTTTTAGCCCCAGACAGCTTGTTTTAGTATGAGACTTGCTATTCACGGAGTCTCGCATTGGTAGATCATTAAATCACAAGTAGGTGTAAATCGTTTCGGATATTCGACTCTTCAATCGATATCACAAGAAATAGAAGCATGAACTACATCGGGGATAGAAACGGGCTAGGCGGGTCAACTTGTAACGGCGAATGACCAAGCAGATGTCAGATAGAAGACAATGAATGTCTCGGGTTTCTCACCCCACGCATGGGTCTACAAGACGGATGTTCTGACACCGGATGTGTAGGTCCAGGTGTTTGTCGGATGCTTGTTAACATTTTCGGATAAGTAACACGGTCTATGTAGAATTATTATGGACAACTTAACTAAGCATATTAGCGAGGCATAGATTTCTAGTAAACAATGCCAGAACTTATATTCGACCAGTTTAGTGATGCTGGGTATACTCTTGGATCAAACCGAAAGCTGAGATTGCTAATAGGTAGGTAAAGCCTCATCTTGATCTGTGTCAGTAATATTATTCCCATCCTGCTACAGTTTGAATTCTCCCGCTCAAACACCCTACATTGATATATTTCCACTTTGCACTATTATATCGAAACGTACTATTGGATCTATTCCGTACTGGCTGATAATATTCTATCATACCAATTCGCCATAAAGATCAAAACAACAGAGCCCACAGTAGAACGGAGTGGCGGAGCCTTCGGGGAATAGGGCTATCGTCACTATCATGGAGACAGGTAGTTTCCTGGAGGATTTTACCGTCAATCCCAGTAAATAGTTTACCCTAGGGAATGCAAGAAAGCTTGGGACCTTGATCCTAAGCGATGAAAAGATGTACATAATTTAGTCTAAATTTAAGGGACTCTTTATTAAGTTATTCTAATATTATATTTTAAAGTCTGGAATTTTTATACTCCTAGACCCTGGAGAAATTGAACTGACGATCGCCTCGACCCTGGCGATCAGAATAATCCTGTGAATGCACCCCAGGGTCTCATCACTCCTGATGACTTGCCGAAGTTCAGGGGTCTAGGTAGTGCATATGTTGGTTTCAGGAGGCGGTGGAGGTGGTGATTGCCAGGGTGAGTATCTAACTAAAGTTCTACCTAAGATTAGGACTTGAATTCGTTAAGCGAGACGCTGAAGAAACCTAACAGAAGTGTTGAAACTGTAACGGTCTTTTCATGACCGTGACCCACTCGCTCCGAGTCTCTGGCTTCCGATCCGGGCCTTGGCACCGGCCTCTGGAAGTTTGAGCTGCCGTACCAGTAGACAACTTTGTCATTTGAAACCACTCCGATGTTTCATTGACTAAAATATCATATCCGTTCCCAAAAGAAAATGAAGCTCAGCTGCGATTCACACTACGTCGGTCATGTACTCGACACACATAACCTGAGTGGAATATCTTTGTTCGTCAACAAACACAATGGCATTCCCCGTTGCCAATCTACCGCCAAGATTCTATGGGGATTTTCCGTAACCCAACCTGAACAACTCAGCCCTGCCGTCTGGCACCAAGGTTTTCTCTTTATCATTTCCATTTTATTCAGGGTCCAGGGGTCTAGAACGCAGGCTGTGCCGAAAATTACACACATGACTGGTTGGATTGTTGGCCTACTCAACATGCATCTTTCAGCCCCTGCCCATCACAATCGCGAAATCTGGTTTCTTGTAGATGACCGAATATTGGAGGTGGGGGCTGACGTGCATACGCATGTGCGACGTCATGACCAGGTGACCTCGTGTTTGACTGGTAGTTAGAGCCTTTTGTGTTCCAAGTTCGGAGTTGCTAGTCCCATCCATCCATTAGATTGGTCTGGCTTCTTGGCTTTGGGCATTGGTTGGGTTGGGTTGGAGTAAATCATGGAAGCTCAATAGCCTTTTCTCACATGCCATGTCTTCCATTGCAGCCGGATCGTTCGAATCTTCATGAGAACATAAAAGATCGCCGTTCCCTTTCCTACCCGCCCATCGCCACCGTTAACTGTCATCAGTGTCCAAAGTATCCCACTTCACCATCGTGACCTGAGTACCCACCCACTTGACCATCCTCGGGGTTTCCCGTCAAACACCCTTTGGCTGTTTGTATATCGCGTTGCAGGTAACTGCTTACATTTCATTATTGTTGTCGCTGAAGCTATCTTTGTGTTCGCCGACAAAATGGGTATGTGTTCTATTGCTGCACATGGCCGTGTGCCATATCGGAAACTCGACCACTGACGTCATCGCAACAGTCACCAAACCTTACGAGAAGAAACGACTCTATCTCCAGCACCCGGAGCAGGACTATGGCATCGTCAGCCATCGCGTAACACGCATAATTCCTCCACCTGAACCTTCTCCTCCTCCACCACCTCCAGTAATTGTCAGACCTCCGCTGCCACCACCTCCGCCTCCACAGCCTCAACCACCACCTCCGCCTCCCGTGGTCGAGAAACCACCGCCTCCTCCACCTTGCCCTCCAGTTGAGAAACCCAAGCCTCCGCCTCCTCCGGTTGTGAAGCCCAGACCCCCTTCACCTCCACCGGAGGAGCCTATCGAGGTCATTGCGGTTGACGTCGAGCCACACAAGAAAAAGAAGAAGCCAAAGTCCCGATCACGAAGCAGGCACAGCCACCACTCATCATATGATCACGATCGAGAGCGCGTCATCGAGCGTGAGAGGATCGTCCCGGTTCCTGTCCCGGTTCAACTCGAGCCTCGCTATGAAACCTTCCGGTACGTTGAGGGAACTCGACGTCGGGAGTATTCGCCTCCATCACCACCCAGGCGGATGATTGAGGATGATAGAGTACGGCTCCGTATTACGGACCGCGAGCGTGAGTACTATCGATGATTAGCGAGTACTTGGATAACTGGGAATGGGCGCTTCTGTAGCGGTTTTATCTGTATTATGATTGATGATTCTGGTTCTTGTTAAATAGGGTTTGTCCAGGAGTTGAGGCAACTTTGAGTATCTTTGGCGCGAACTTCTATGAAATATATCCTATATTATCCTGAAACTCGAACTTGTAGTCATTATGGACATATCATATCAACACATCTCAAGCAAAGCTCATACTATTTGCACAGCAACTGAGCACTTCTCCTCATGTGTGCTAACTATTCGCCTCCAGGTAACCTATAGTGATCGATAGATGCGACTCTGGCGTGCAGGTCAATTTGCTTGAGTCTGAACCCTTCTACGCCTGAGTTGTTGGAGGAGCCGCCCAAGGGGATATAATAAAACTTATGATCTCTATCCTAGGTGACAAAAAGCCTTAGGTAAACTTAGGTAAACTTACGATAATTTAGTATATATTTAGAGGATCTTAGACTAAGTATTTTTAGTACCTTAATTCAATAGGTAGAGATCCCGTATTTTCCGCAGCAGCTCATCAGGTCCTTCACGCTTGACTATTTCCTGTTCGACAAGCGTCTGAACCCGAGTTAGCTAATCGTACTCTGCGTTTGTCAAGTTTTCTGGGATCTTGGGTCTGGGAACCATCGTTGCTTTAAAACACTGGTTGAGTGTATGATGATCAGCCCGCTAAGCCTCGACACTCTGAACAAGTGCTTCTAACGCAGCTTCCTTGTCTTAGTCACTGGGGGAACTCGCTTTGACGACATTAAGAAAGTCGCCCAGCAGATCGATGGTATCTTGGGGCATCGGAGTAGTTTCTATATTGGTTAGTCGGATTTATAGTCGTGTTGAATAAAATTTGTCAGGTCTTACCAGACTCAGTGTGATCGCCACTATTTCCTTCGACTTTCTTGCCTTGAGTGCCTTTCTTGTCCTTTGCCTGGGGTTTCGGCATGATGATTACTGCTGGGTGTATATGCAAGGAGACCTGGTGGTATAGGCGTGGACTAAATGAAAAGACTCATTGTGAGCTTCATGCCCAAGGCGTCAAAGCTTGCGTCAATTAGAGTAACTGGGTGGTATATCAAGACAGTGT
Source organism: Fusarium subglutinans (assembly GCF_013396075.1). Classification (NCBI taxonomy): domain Eukaryota; kingdom Fungi; phylum Ascomycota; class Sordariomycetes; order Hypocreales; family Nectriaceae; genus Fusarium; species Fusarium subglutinans. The sequence goes on from NW_023502242.1 coordinate 5,161, forward strand.
CAAGTGTATTAAGTTGAAGAAAGGAGTATGTTTGATTGACTGTGGTCTTCCGCCAAAGTGATTTGACCACGAAAGCGACGTGACTATAATTTTCCCTCCTCACCCAAACATCTTTTTTACTTGGTTTATTTTATCCGTCATTCCCTTCTCCCTCAATTTACTATATTGGTATTGATTATTTTATTCGAGTCATTGCGATGTCGCAACTGCCAATTATATTCGAGTTGTCTAAAGCTGCTTATGATAATCAGGTCTATCTCTCACTCGACATTGAGAGTATCCCAAATGGAAGGATGCACCGTCGATGAATATGCAGGGACTATTTCTTTTGAGCGTTGGGCCTACGACGAAGCCATGCGCCGCTGCGAAATCATCATGCACCCATACACTGATTTGACCGTCGAATCTATCTGGTGTCAAAAAGAGCCTGTCATTGAACCCTTGATGTCGATTCTCATGCAAAATGACCATATTGTCGATCCCGGTGCACTATCGAGATTCACATTGGAACGAGATTTCTACGTTATATTGGCCGACAAATGGATTGTTTGGACTTCTCTCAAAGAAGGTCATTTCCACATCAGAACCAAACTGGGTGGTGCAAAAAGACAATGCTTCAGATTACATCAGGGCTCTCATCCATAGGCACCAGCCAGGTTCAGATATTATAGCCCGCTTGTCTCCGGCTGAAAGCAATGGCTGCCCTCTGGTGGTCTCACAGAGAGGATCACGACTAGCACAAGGTCGAAGAGAACTGTGCAATAACAAACGGGTGTCAAGACTCCCAGGTGACTGGCGGTGATTCCATTAAAAACATGTCCGTGTATTAGGCGACTCTTTTGCAAACTGGACAGCGGAATGAATTTGCTCAAGTGCACTAAAGGATTCGGTATCCTTCTATGCAGCTATGGCCGTCTGGACCCAAGACAATGATGAGTCCTTTGCCTTGATTCATGGATCCTTGAGATCATTTTATGCCAGTGCTGATGCATTGGATACTAACTCCGGCACATCAAGTTTGAGGCGAGGTTTTGCAGCTCGCGCAGCTAGCCTGATCGTCTTTTTGATCAGAGGAGCTTACGTCTTGGCGTCGGTGTTCGGATGGACGATGAATTCTTGGTGGAAGACAAATTTACCCGTATTTTGTTTTGGAAATCTGCGAAGGGCGATATTGTACCAAGAGCTGTGCAACTTGAACCAACGTTCACAGACGAGAAATCATAATACCAAGCCGGATTAATAAATTTGGCTTCAGTGCTCTATCTCCATAGTCGATCATTCTTTGGCTAGAAACCTCAACTCTGCCTTAACGCTCCCACGTCGCATCGAATGCCTCTAAAACCAACTTTCGCATTTCTTCTGTCATTGGTATAGCATGTAGCTTATCGGCCGTCACCCAAACACCTTCAGAGTGCTCATTGAGGTTAACTATAAAGTCCTGTCCTTGCTGTACCTGGACCAGATAGCTCAGTTGCAAGGCAACCTTGCGAATTGTTTTAATAGAGGGTCCTTGACCGACCTGTTTCTCAGTAGTATATGAGAAAGACTTTAATGAGCTGACGACCTTTGAGATAGTGAGTCCTGTTTCTTCGGCCACTTCACGGGATATGGCATCGTAAATTGAAGGGTCTGTCTCATCAACCTTGCCTCCTGGTATCTCAAATACACCAGGGTAATAAGCTTCGTGGGCAGCTCGTTTTAAGATCAGGATATGCTTATTGCCTTTATTATCCTCGCGGATAATGGCGGCCCCAACAGTAATCTTGTCAGCAGGTTGGTAGAATTGCGACGATAGGGCCCAGGTTTGGATATCAGCCTTAGACATGCCTAGGAATTCCATGTCGATATGGATGAGACGATTCAGATTGTTTGACAAAACTCGAGTGTTCTTCTAGGGTTTTTGGTAGGTAGTGACAGAGAAGTCTGGAAGAAAATTTCAGGATATCCAATTCTGAGCAGCGATGGAAGGTGATGTAGAATGAAAGTTCTGTGGGTTACACAGAAGAGGGCGGCCCTTCATTATATACACAGGCACTCACTGGAGCTGCTGTCGCGTATTTAACTTTTCCATGTCGTGCATTATTTTGACTCTGATTGGGATATTATAGTTTCACCAATATGCTCAAATGAGTCATAGGGTGCGTGATAACTTACATATGTAATCTGAGCAGTCTTGCGTGTGGCCAGCCGGCTTTGCATATACTGATTATGGTGCACTACCTATGGACGTAACATCTTGTGTGGAATTTACCTTCGAGCCGATGACCCTGATTCGAAGTTGCAGTGCAATTAAGCTCTGTATATATATATATATATATGTTGCTCACTTGCCTTGATCTCGCTCGCACTCCCGCCCATTTAACCTTAACTTTCTCTAGGTTTATTGTTCCAAAAGTTCTAACGCAATCACCAACAGCCTTATTCTTATTTATCTGTTTATTAAATCGCGCCCTCGACCTTTTTTCTTCCTAAGGAACAGAAGCAAACGATACCGCCATATCTACCTATCCCGATGTCGGTCGTTCGCCATACTAGCCAGGAGCGTATCTCGACTTTCTTTAGCCGATATTGTTCGTTATCACAGGAAGAGTGCAACAAGTTCGCGCAAAGTTACATTGGATGCGACATTCGACAAGCGTCAACACAGGGTGCCTTCAGTTACACTGTCAGAGGCGATGACTTTGTGATCCAATTCCGCGCTGAACGCTCGCCCCTCGACCCCGATATCATCAAGCATGCTCGTCAAATGCACGGAGATTGGGTTCACGAAGTTAAAAAACTTGATTCGATCCCTGGACATCCAACCGTCTTGATATATCCTATGCAACTACTGGTGGGCGTAAACTATTCGCTTTTACTGCATTCTTCCGGAACCACAAGTTGCGATGTGGTTCCTAAGCAAAAGAATCGTCGATCGTGAGACAATAACCATAGTGGTTTGTGGCAAGAGATTGCCGAAAGATTCTACGGCGTTGAAATCCAAAACGAAATTACATTGGAAAACTCACTGTATAGACAACTTCTTTGAGTAGGTAGGTATGGGTCTTAACATAACCAGAGCCATTAACAATCAAGGGGATGCAATAAAACTTAGGACCTCTGTCCTAGGTAACAAAAGCCTCAGGTAAACTTAGCATAATTTAGTATAGATTTAGAGGATCTTAGACCAAGTATTCTTAGTATCTTACTTTAACGTCCGAAGTCTTCTTGCACCGGGATAATCAGCATTGAGACGCTGTGGCCATGGGAGAGACAATTCCAATCCGGAAGCAATACTATCAGTGTGAAAGGGTTCATTATAGGGAAATAGTAAAACGAAAGAACATCTCATGGTCTCATGATCTCGTTACGAATTACTGTTCTAGATAAACATAGTGGTAATAATCGCTCGCTAAATGCTTCTCCTTCATGTTGTGCGCCGAAACGTCAGCAAGTCTACCCGTACTCCATCCAGCTGTTAGCCGTGTGCTGTTTCTCTTGATATCATCCTCTCTTCCACATTAGTTATTGCGTTCTGTAACGCGCTTGTCAAGTCTACATGAAACAGTGGTTTGTCCAGGCCATGAACAACAGCACCTCTCCGCTTCTGCTTCTCGAGATCTCCCGATGACATTGAGCCATAGGATTTTATCGAGGAAAATCCCCCAATCAAGGGCTCTTCGTCTGTGTTATCCATATGTTTTGGTGCTATTTCGTCGAGGTCTGTCTCCTGAGCGATTGTAGCAGCAGAGTCCTTGACTCCGATTTCCGCTACGCTGAAAATTGATTTCCATCTTCGAGGTGCTGTGCCTTCATTGGGTTTGTATGGGACTCCAAAACCTGCTGACACCAATGCTCTCTTGGACCATCGGTTGTTTATGCAAGCAAAATGCCAATCTACACCGTCAGGAGAGGCATATGAACCGAGCTGATTGCGGATATCGATCAGTCGTTGGATCGAGGTAATGTCGACGTTGTTGACAGAACTGAAATCCAAGATGACCGCTTTTAATGTCGGAAGTGCAGAGTCTGGATCTGAATTAACAGGACGTTTTGCGGATTTCCTTGGCCCTGGGTTATTCCACGGCCTATCGCCTGGTCGTTCAAAAGCTTCGGGACTGCTGCGTTGCGTGTTGGACTGAATGAAGTCGGTCAGATAGTCCAGAGAGGAGTTAGCATTGGGGTAATTGAAGCCTTCAGAGAAGCGGTAGATGAAAATTCCGGGATACGGATGACCAACTTCAACTTCGGGGTTTGAGCCATCCCCATGGCCAAGGGGTATAAAAACATTTCTTGCAGAAACATCGGAATCCTCGATTGTGCCATACTCCCCGACAACCTTTCGGTGATCGTCACCAATAACATGGTCGCCAATGACTGAATGAACCTTTACTTTGCCAAGAAACCTGCCTTTGGCCTTCAGGACACGGTAGATAAACACAGCTCCTGAAAGGAGAACCGTAGCATACAGCCCATCTTCTATTCGTGCAAAGACACTGACGGTAACACCGGTAAAGAAGATAAACACCTCGATCGGTGAAACTCTCCAGAACTGGTAAATGGTGTTGGGAGGTGTAACGAGATCTCCTACGGCGTGAATGATAACGGCCGCAAGAGCGGCACTTGGTATATAAAAGAAGACAGCGGTCAATAGGTACGTTGCAAGTAAAACCACCAGTCCAGTGATTATCCCAGCAGCGGGGGTTCGTACGCCAGCTTTCGACTGAATTGCAGTACGACTGAATGAGCCTGTAGCTGGATATGCCCCAAGGAATGGCCCAACAAGGTTAGCCATACCAATGGCAACCATTTCTTGAGATGGATCGATGGTATAGTTGTTGACACGCCCAAACGACTTGGAAATCGCCATATGCTCAACAAGCAAGACGATAACGGTGGCTGGTAGATAAGGTACAAAGTCCGAAATGAGCTCCGTCGTTAGTTTTGGAACACCAATATTCTGGAAACCTTTTGTGTTGTTAGTTTTTTGTTTACTCAAGTAGATGGATTGTGCTGAGAGATACCTTTTGGGATCACCCCTAGAACCTTAAATAGGGGGTCGTCTTTTCTATGCATGTTGAGAACCCAACTCATTACTGTATACACTAAAATAACAAAAACCGTACGCATTGTGTTGGTGAAAAACAATAGTCTTTTATGCTTTGGATATCGGTCTGCCGCAGCGGTGAAGCCTTGACGGATAAGGTATAAAATTGATAGGGCTGAGACTCCGACGATAGCATCGTAACCTGCTTCTCTGAGGTGTTCGATCGTGTTTGCAAGGACTTTGTATGGGGAGTCTCGGTTCGAAAATCCTGACAGACCGAGAAGTGCTGGTAGTTGGCCGACACAAATTGTGATGGCGGAGCCCGTCATAAAAGCCGAGAGAGAGGTGATGGAAATGAGGTCGACTATCCATCCGCACCTCAGTAACCCAATAACGAAGACAATGAAGCCCGCGATAATTGACAACGCTGACGCAACAACATGGGCTTGGACGTTCTGTCCCGAATTTTGGACATCCTGAACAACATTCCCAACGACGGTCGAAAGAACTGCAACGGGACCAATAGATATATCCTTGGAGGTACCAAATATCCAGTAGATCAAGGCCCCTATGAAAGATGAGTAGAGGCCAAACTGGGGTTCCAGGTTTGCGAGAATAGCATAGGCCATGCCTTGTGGAACGACTACAGCACCTATGGTGATACCAGCGACCAAATCGCCGGCAAGCCATTGCATGTTGTAGTGGCTGACCCAAGAAGCGAATGGGAATAATGAAGCTGCATATGCAATAACCTCCTCCTTCGACGGGACTTGGTCTTTAATCCATTCCGAAGATGTGGGTTCAGTTTCGTAGAACGAATTGTGTCTTTGCTCTGATGCAATGGATGAATTGCTTAGTATCTCAGCTTGGAGGTCTTGTTTTTGGTCTTCGAGTTTGATGCCCAGAATGTTGGCCAGCCCCCTGCCCAACCGGTTTGTGTGGCCTAGCATCATGTGTATTGGTCGACGCCAAAAAACTATTTCCTTTGAAGAGAAGATCCAAACTACGGCAGCCAAGGATGATCTCACCCTTTAGCTTCTTTTCAATGTAAAGCAGTCGCTAACTCGGGCAGAACCATCGTTCGTATATGTCTGTCAGCTCTGATCCAAATGATGGGAAACCTGCTCCGAAGTGAAGCAGTCAGTGATCACCGGACCAGCTGCAGGTAACCGATTCCATTTAGAGGCGTGGAGGTCTGAGTTGTTTAAGAAGGCGTATGGTAGACAGTAGCTGTCCTAGGACTGTTCTTCTTGCAAATAGGATAATAGCAAATGTGCTGATCTTTGATCTTGTGGTCTGGGGTCTTAGTTTAGGCCGATGACGAATATCGTGGGGTGTAAGGCGACATAATCGTTGGAGGTTGCAACGTGGGATAATGAGTTCTCAAAGTTGGGAGACAGTGAAACAGAAATCTGATAATGCGTTCTAGCTGGGATAATGTGTAACTTGATTACTTCAAAAAGTAAAGTAAGGAGGCTGTAAATCGAAGAAGACCAGTGCTATGGTGTGGCAAGGGCTTCAATCTTGTATTTAAAGAGTGGTAAAACTCATGATGAGCCCGGTGAAACTAGTGATCCCCGAGCCATCGGTAATCGGCATTGGGTGGAGAGGAGATATGGAGGGGCAGAATGTGTTGTCATGGCTTCTGTTGATCGGATTCTCCATCTTTCTCTGAATAAATGGCAAAAGTCGTGTGGCGCTTGGTCAGCTTGTGAGCATTCAGCATGATATAAAAATGGGTGTTTTTCGATGTCGCAATCGCCACTTTCCCCTTCATGGTAATAGCGTAACAAGATCAGGAAAATAAGTGTATCAAACCCCACGTCTGAGATCCTGTACGTAGTCCCAAGTGAAAATCAAGAATCGGCTATCCCGATACTTGCGACAATAGCCAAGTCAGCAAATTTTCTAGATGATCGTCGAGCAGACGGCAATGACAGTTTCTCGTTGATGTGTTACCTAAGGTAAGTCGATAAGACAGAGCAAGAGCACCGACTTCAGACCTAAACCTGAGTAGGTGCTGAAATTTACTAATTAAAAGTTCTACTACTTTGTAAATATATCCTAAACTTACCTAAATCTACCTAGCTTTTTTTATTACTTTAGAAGAGAGCCCCTACCTTAGGTACGAATACTGTATACTGTTAAGATATCTTTAAATTAGCGAGCACTACCTAATAACCAAGGTATATATAAGTATATAGGTAGTAAAAGGAAAGAGAACTTGAGGTCGTGTTATTATATAAGCCAAGAAGCCTGAGGTTATCTAACTTTAAGAGTTCTTAATTAGATCTATCTACTTGCTTATCTAAATAATATCTTTCTTTGATTTCCGGGGTTTGCTACAATAAGGTACCTATGGAAGCATACAACAATCAGGATATACATAGTAGACGCATAGATACCTAAGTCATCATGATTTTTTACAAGCACGGAGTAGGAACTACCGTTAATGAACCTACTAATCCAATACTTGCTTGCATAAACATCCGCCAGAGTGTTAGGTCGGCGAATCGGTCCATCCTGCTCCGATCCGGCTTCAAAATAGCACACCTGAAACCCAACCTCTTGATAAATGACCCCCTCAGGGTGTAAGAAGACTTCTGACGTTAAATAACAGGGTTAAAAAAAGCCTAGTCTAAGATCCTCTATATCTTTACTAAATTACACTAAGTTTATTACCTAAGGCTTTTTGGGATAGAAGTCCTAAGTTTTATTACACCCCCTTGATGATGTGCATTCCTCAATGTCGTGGGCTGGCAAACACCAAGACACCCAAAGTAATAAGGGGCCACACAGCCTTTGCGAGTTATCGGATTAATAAAAATGTGTCGACTGAAAGTTTATAGGACCTGCTACGAGAACAACTGGTGGTAGTAGTCGGCCAAGATAGATTTCAATAGTTCTTAGTGTAGAGGTTAATTGAAGAACGCGAAACCAACACGATTCATCATTGTCCCTGCATCCACATCACGTCCCTTTCATACTTCAACTCAGCCTCCAGCCTCCCCGCTAATCTAATACTGCGCTCCGAACGACTAAACCCGTTCTCAGCGTCATCAGCCCTAATTAATATCCCCATCAATTCGGCTATCTGGCTCTTTCTCGCATATATTGTCGTTTAACACCCATGCCCACCCCTATGGTCGTGGTTTGACAAACTCTCCTCAAGCATCGCAATCATGGAGCCGCCTTCGAACTCCAATTCTAGCTTCAAATCGGCGATTCCCTCACTCCCCGCCCCGGTTACAACACAACTCCAGGCCCCGCCATCGCCGCGGACTCATCGCGCCCTGCGACGCCTTCAATCTGCGCACACTCTTGGAGCCCGCGCTCGCGAGCAAGGCACGCACTCTCTCATCTCCCAGCAGCGCCACCGCGACACCCAGCGCAATGCTTCACCTACAAGACCGTCACAAGCCCCTCCCGCTGCTTCAGGCACACCCAGCTTCTCCCAGAATATCAATCGCTCACCTCAGCGCGGGCGCGCTAATAGCGATGCCACCCCGCCACTTATTCACCAGATGAATGTTGTCACAGCCAGCAAGCGTGCTGGGAGTAAGAAACCTGTGTTCTCGCATGGCCATCTGCCTCTTCATCAGATTATCCGCGAAGGCCCAACAGATGGTGATTTCTTGGGCGCTTTGGAGAGCGCACGGTGGAAGGTTATCGATGAAGGTGTCAAGAGTGCTGAGGATGGCATGGTAAGAGGACTGTTCAGGTACCCCCAGCATAATATACTAACAGCGGTCTTGGGTAGTCAACATTGAGAATATACGTCTGGCTCGTCCTCCTGGACGCTCCTATCCTGTCGACCGATAACTACCTCGCCCTCATCCACCGAGGAGCATCTCCGGCTTACTCTAAGATCCGCAATGACACTTTCCGCACACTTACGACCGACCCTCTCTTCCGCCGCCGTGTCAGTGAGGCTAGTCTGATTCGTTTACTTAACGCCATTGCATGGAAGTTACACGACGCGCGTGAGGAACAACGGCAAAGCCGCCCTAGTAGTAGCCGAGCTTCACTCCCTGGCGGTAGTAGCGTCTCGGGTCGTTCCCAGTCAGGCACAAGCACGTCATCACCAACTGCTCGCAGTCGCGCGCGGGCCTTAACACTTACGACCGAGGGCTCTGAATCCGGCGCAGGCGCTGCGACTCTAGAACCTGGTACCTATGTTCAGGGTATGAACGTTCTGGCAGCACCATTTCTTTACGCAGCTCGGAGTGAAGCAGAAGCATTCGTTGCGTTCCACTCCTTGTTGACTCGAGAATGCCCAGGGTATATTCGCGGCGCCATGGACGGCGTTCATCGTGGCCTTGCACTGGTTGATAAGGTCCTTGCTATTGTTGATCCCAAGCTAAGCATGTACCTTACTGCGAAGGGCCTTTCGGCTGAGATCTACGCTTTCCCTTCAGTTCTGACGCTATGTGCATGTACACCACCGCTTCCCGAGGTCTTACGACTTTGGGACTTCTTGTTCGCCTATGGTCCTCATCTCAATATCGTCTGCATTGTCGCGCAGCTTACAATTATGCGGACTCAAATTCTTCAGTCACCCAGGTAAGGATTATGCGAAAGCCCGACTCAAATAATTGCTGATTTCCAAGTAGCCCAAACAAGGTCTTAAGATCATTTCCCCAGCTTAACGCTGATCTCGTCAAATCTGTCACAATTGGCATTATCAAGAAGATACCCGACGATGTCTATGCTGAGATTGTTTCTCACGCTCTTTAAATATGGCACAACCTTGGTGTTTATGGATTGAATTACAAGCGCTGTGGCGACTCCGGGCGATACAAGGGCACAGCATACTTGAGCAAGGGTCTGGTCGCGAAACTCACTTAAACTGACGTGCATACTGCCACGCGGATGGAAGGTTTATTTCGAACCACTCGTCCCTTACCCAGCAGCCCATTACAGGGGAAGCAAGAAACCCCAGGACCTTGACCCTAGGCGATGAAAATATTTGGGTAAATCTAGCCTAAGCTTAGGGGACTTTTTGCTAAGTTTATTTTGACACCTTATGCCAAGGTCTGATATTTCTTGCTCCCTGAGGCCTATCAAGATGTTTCAAGGCCTTGCAACAAACACACTAATTCTAGCCGATATTGCCAAACCCAAAAAATGGTTTTGGCTTATGCTTTTTTTATGATTATTTAAACGCGTTATGATGGAATGATGGATGGTATTCTAATGATACTCGATATGGGCTTAAGCAGGTTTCAACGGGTATCAGAGGGTCCCGACAGAGACGAATGCTCAAAGTTGAATGAATGAATATACGTTTGGTTATCTATTATCTATTTACACGTGCCTCATATCATGTTGTGAACTTACTGCATCGTCCACGCATGCCTTTTGGGTCATATTCAATCCGTTCATCAATCAAACTCAGCGCCGGCTTACATGCTTGTGCTTTTCATAACAGTATTCAAACCTCAAGCTTCATCAAGAAGATATGAATGTATAGCTTCTGTCTATGATCACTCAAGTATGCCTGCGAGTTTGAGTAGTTTTCGTATCATGGACGAACAACACGGCTTAACAAGGTTATTAAGTTGTTTCAATCCAAGTCTCCGGCGCAATACCCCGCGTATAGAATGGCATTGGACTCACGTTGCACCCAACGCACGCGTAGGTACTTCATTAAAGTCTTGCCACAGGGGTTGCGCTGAGATCAACTCTAGTAGAGTATGCAACTAACCATAGCAGGATCAAAACGGTGCAGGTCAAGTAGAGCAAGACTTGACAGAATCAACCAAATGCTTGACACGCTTCCAGGGGCAGATAAACTTCTTAGACCGTTTTGGGCTGGTCACTGAAGACGCATCCCACACCCCCTAATGACCTAATATGAAGGGCAGCCAGCTTCTGCTCGGTGGAAGGCGTTGGCAAAGAATGTCTGCATGGCCGAGTAGTGGAAGAGGATACCTCCGAGAACTGCGGCATGCCAGAGGTTATGGCTTCCACCGACATAGTCAAAGCAGCCAGGAAACCACCTTTCGGGGATCTTACTGGCGTAAACGACGGCACCCGTAAAGTACACGAGCATCGACTTGGAGATTGGCGAATAGAAATTGTACACAAAGTCGAGTCCGTGAGTCCAGCCAAGCTGAACCATAGGCATAAATCCGGTCAAGGCAAGGCCAACAAAAAAAGCGACTCGCGCCCATGCCATGTCAGCACCATTAAAGCGAGGATGCCACGGGAGAATGACGCCTCCAATTCCGAGAAAAGCTGTTAAACCCATATAGATGTATCGGCTGACAGGGTCGCAGTAGAAGGCTGTATATTCAGTCGTCATGATTGAGGCAGCAATCAACAGAGAAATGCCGGTATAGTCCACGCAGGCAAATATTGAAATGGCATCGACATCTGCAACAGCATTCATAGTGTGCCAAACCGTTGAGCAAACCAAAGTGAGGCAAGCCATAACAAAAAAGACGCCCGCGACGAATACATCGGACTTCGTACTGAGCGTAAAGTTGGCAGTATTTGGGTAGAAATAGAGCGCGATCGCGAGGACCAAAATGAGACCCAGTGCGTGGGACCAGATGTTGACTAGCTCATTGGAAAGATTGAAGGCTGAGCGTATGCATTCGAGTTTGGATTCAGTGAAACGGTAACCCTTGTGGATGTGAGGGTTGTTTCGCCAAGGCGAGGGGAGGTCATCGTAGGAGAGGAGGCGCCCTTCCTTGGCCAGAACGATAGCTTGTTGAATGTGCTCCTCCAGTGAAAGGGCGGCTTGAATGGCACGCTCGATTCCTTCATTGGCAACCCGGCGCCCCTCGTCCATGAAAGCCTCGGCAGCGTTGGCGGCGTTTGCGAAGCCCTGCTCACGCAATTTGTAGGCTCTAGTTTCAAAATCAGAGAGCATGTTTTCGAGCAAATCGACTCCAACGTGAGCCTTTTCATTCAGCGACTCGGCGGCCTCTAAGGTCTCTTTGTACCTTGCCTCTAGAGTATCGACCATAATATGTAAACGGCGCCGTCCTGCACCAAGGACTTCCTCTGAAGCGTGGGAACATCTCGAACGAACAGCCTGAAGTGTAGAGAAGGTACGGGAGATGCTGGAGTCCTTACTCAAGTCGACATAGTTCTCAATAAAGTCGAGCCGACGCTCGAGTTCCGATAGGAAAAGATCTACTTTGAGAAGAAGACCCTCTTCGCCATCCATGATATGGCCAACAATGGATCGTCTCCTGGGAATGAAGAAGGAGTGTCGTCGTCTTCGGGGTTCGACGTCAGGTCGAATGTCGGATCCGGATGTGCTTGCTATATTATCCCCGTCCCGAGCCTTATAGGCACAGGCTGTTGTGATGGCGGTGGTAACGTCTGACATGATGGCAGCTGCGACTTGAGACGAAGATTGTGGTGATTATCCCGCGACAATTGGACTAAGCTGAACCGGCAAGCGCTGTGACGCTGCAACTGAAGTGGCGACGAGTTAAACTCTCTGCATCTGGTGATGCTGGTAAATGGTGGATGGGTGCGTTCGAAATTCAGAAGTGCGACTGGGCTAACGTGAGGCTTTGTCGAGGCCACGAGCAAAAAATGAAGAGCACAATTGGTTATTATTGAATGATTAGGAGTCTCGGAACAAGTTGGGCGCAGCAAAGAGAAGCACCCTTGCGGACCCTGCGGGTATTTTACACGCGGGGACAACGATTGCCGAGTCTGGTTGGCGGAAATAGTCCTGCCCTGTTCCTGTTCTTGCTGAGTTGGATAAGGATCTGCGTTCAAGGAAGCAGCCAAGGCTTGGAAATGGGGAAATGATATGATGTTAGAGAGTATGAAGGCTTAGAAAGGAGAGTATGATTCGTGGAGATGTGAAAGTACAAGCAAAGAAGGGTCAGAGGGTGAAGGAATGAAGGAATGAACAGAGCAAGAGCGCATGATGAACGAGAGGTTGAGAAATTGGGCAGTCAAATCAAAGAAAAAAGGACGGGTAACTACTAGCTGAAATGACGGTACCGGGGGCGGTCTTGGCGTCCTTGTTGGGTTACTAACGAACGCCACTTGAAAAACGACCTAAGGTAGGTAGTCGTTTGAACAAGGCAAAGACATAACATAAGGTACTTAGGTAGGTAGGTAGGTAAGGTACCGGTAGAATCGGGAGACAAGTTCTGTCACTTTACATGACCAACAAAGAGGTAGGTATCTATCCACGCCTCAAAGCTTAGACCTAAATATAGGATATCAAAAATATACTTAGTAAAAGATATCCTAACTTATTCTAAATCACCTAAATCTTTTAGTTATTTAGGATCAAGGTCCTGAGTCTTCTTTCCTCTCTTAAATTACGACTTCGAAGGGTATCTGGAGGGACATCCGGATTATTTGATGAGGGCAAATGACCTTCCGTCGGGTGAGGCCCCTGGCTTTCACGAGATAGATAGCTCGGTAAACTCACCTCGCCACGGCCCGCTTATGGACTTTGATTGCGCAAGAAAGATGCGTTCTCGAACCAATAGGGTGCCAACCTTGAAAACACCTCCGATGCACCCTTCGACCACTTGCATTGAGATGTCGCTCTCGTTTGGTCTTTGTTCCTGGACAACAGTGTACTCAGAGATTGATGCTGAAAGTTGTAGCAACATAGGGGCTAGTTAACAAGTCATTAAACATTTCGAGCATCAAGGCAGCTAGGCGCGGCGTCCCTTTCACAGCTCAACAGTCGTTGATATTGGTTCCAAGGCCTCTCATAGATCACATCCGTATCAGGGCTGTTCTGGTGATCCCATAGTCGACAGAAACCACAAGAGTCATTTGTTTTGCAGTAACGTACCGCCGTCGATGGCCTGCTTACTAGGCTTATGTCGAATCGATCGTAACTATTATCCTCGACCTCGCCGAAATATGGAAATACTGATCAAATGAATGAATGGCTGAAAGCAAATTGAGACTACCTATGTCTGAGCGAAACTTTAATGTCGTGCTGTTGAGGAACGGTGCAACCGCTCAGCCGCTGAAGCCAATCCTGGAAAGTTACTTGTTTTGCGGCAGGGGTCTCAAGAGACGACAATCCGTTGAGCAGGTGAGAGAGAAAATACTAGGTTATAGTCAACAAGCAGTTAACCCTCAAAAACGACTCGACAAAGAGAGTCGGTAGATGAGCGAGTATTGATATTATTGAGAGGTTAGTTAACGAAATCAGAGATCAATGACCTAGTACCATAAGCTCGGGATCTAGCATCTAGATTTAGTACATAGACCCGGGTGAATATTTTTGACACCTTGACATATCAGAAGTTTTCTTGCGCCCCAGGGACTCGTTATTAATAAGAAGGCATCCCATTTCGCATTTTTCGCAAACCAACGCTAGTACTTAGGTGACAGGGCGACTGTAATCGCCCTCTTCATATAATATGACTGGCATGCCATCAATTTTGAGAGAATGGAGCTAATCAACAACTACGTCACCAATGTATATTTTGAACCAAGACACATAAGGTACTAAGTTGAAGAGGCCATGCAGGGAAGTGGTTACTTACTCAGACTGCTTTTAGAGGATTCACCTTAAGAGTTTGTTATGCAGAATAGGCCATTATCTTGCAAGCAAGTACTCCGTACAAGGTAGCCTACTAGCCTACCCATCTTTTTGGCTTCTGTCTCCGTAAGTTATTAGACCATGAAGCCCTCCACTTTCAGTAAGCTCAGCCCCACCTTTTTGTTAGCCCAGGAACAAACAAAAGCTTCGGGTCGAGTTCGCGACTTCAACTATTCTTCTCCACACCTTGCACTTACATCTTTCGCATCGAAAGGTACGACCCACGAATACAGAACATGGCGATCGATAAAATTGTTACCGACCCAAGGCTTTGCGCAGTCTTGCAGATTTCAGACCAGGCACGCGACCAGGCTGGTGCACTCCTCAGTCTGGGTGAACAATCATACAGCGAAGGACCCCCTTCAGCAAAAGCGCAAGCTGAAATCGCCAAGCAGCAAAAACTCCTTTTTACAACCATGGCGCATCTGAAAGGACTGCACCGAAACGTCTGTTTCTCCGCACGTGAGACCAAGTCCCAGACTGCCGAGTCGCGTCAAGAAGTCGACCGCCTGCATCTCCAGCTTCAGAATCTGTATTACGAACAACGACACCTCCAAGGAGAGATTACAGCATGCGAATCATACGAGTAAGCCCTTGTACATTGACCCCAGCTGCAGCTGGGGGTCGAGTTTAGCATTTCGTTAACAAGTCATAGCCACAAATATCAGCAATTGCCTCTTATCCCTGCCGAGGAATTCCTTATCCAACACCCCGAACATGAGAATGATGACGAGAATACATTGATGGTTGCGCGCATAGATCACGAACGGTCTGAGCGTGAAGCTCTGGAGCAACAGCGACAGGAGCTGCTCAAGCGAAAACAGAAGCTGATTGCGGATAACAAAAGAAGGAAGGACGACCTTGCCAACTTGGATAATGATTTGGAAAAGTTCATTGATGTAAGTTTCCTGACGCCGGTTTTCCTAGTCACGATCTGGCTTTTGTACTAACATTTTTCTAGGCTGCCAAGCCGATTCAGAAGCTGTTTGAAAAGGCACCCTAAATGACGACATTCCTGGAGGACATGCAGAACTATGGTAGTTTTCGCCCAGCATACGCTTCCGAGCCAGTCTTGAGCTGATATCACGACGTAAAGGGAAACGCGTGAGTGTTGGACATTGAAGTTCCTGTTGCACACTTGGTCAAAATTACCTGCAGAATTGCAGACTGGCGTACGGCGTTTATGGACCTGAATGAAACCGCAAGGGAAGGGCTTTACCACGGAGAGTAACGATAGAAGATTTCCCAAACACAAGATACCCATTGAAAGAGAAATCGGCGGAAATCGGCAAGGTTCCCGTCGAATCTTGATCTGTGATAGTCCGAGGGTTCTGTTCTTTTCGTGAAAAAGGCAGTTTGGCAGTTGGCATGCTTCGTTCTTTCATGGGAACCCTTAGTCTTTCACTTACAGGTTCAAGCGAAGACTGTTCTCAGTATCCAAGCGTAACATGGCCGCCCCCGACCCGCGTTTGCTATGAGCACGACACATGTCTCAAGAATCGATAGCCAACTTGACTAGAACAACAGCAACAGCAGCATCACGATTGCGACTTTGATCCTACCCCGATACAGAACTCATGATCATTTTCCCTTTCTTCCGCAAGCAAACTATGCGTTATGTCTCATCGCAGTTAAGTAAGGGCCCATGGAACAAGAAAACCTTGGACGTCAAAGTAAGGTCTAAGCTTTCTTGCTTCATCTTGGGCTTCGGGAGCTTCTCGCTATCCGAAAATTCACATGGGTGGACTTCCGAAAATGCAAGGGATCCAATCACTTAACCCCGTGGGCCAATGATAGTCATGTAACATCAACGAGACCCTGCACAACCACATCGACTAACAAGTTCATTGAATTGGATGCTGGCTTGGCTGGCTACAACCAATGGATCGAAAACCCCTTAGGTAGATATCTAAAAGACAATCACCAGCCGTGGTCGAACTCCCACCCGTGACCAGACTTGGACCCATAGGTATCTAGTGGGATCCTCAACCACTGATATCGGCGCGTGTTGTGGTTACGGCTTGCGATTGACAGAGGTTTCTCAGGCTATCAATCAAGACCAAGGAAATGTTACAATGGCCAGGCAACCACTAAAAAGTTGAGCGAGCCTCGTGGACACAGCCTCGAGCCAGTCAAAATTGCTGCATATCAACGTTGTCGGACAGGCATCAACCAAAGGTCAAGCGTCTTACATCGAGCCCGTCACTCTTCATCTCAATTTCCATTGGAATCATGAGCAATAACCGATGCCCAAGCTGACCGGTGGTCTTCTATGTAGAACTGACGCAGTGAGTGATTTCTGAGACAAGCCAAGGTGCTAAATCTTGTCCTGGGATATACATATCGCCATGGCTCCGACGAAGAGCAACTGGACCTTACGACTGTCAACCTGGGGTTGGTGAGAAGCAGGACTCTCATTTGGCCACATTGACCTGAGCTTTGCATGCAGGTCAGCTTTTTATTTGTATCAACAGAGAGGCTTTGGATTGCGGGCAAAGCATTGCCATGAAATAGCACAAAAATGAATGAACAAGTGCATGGATTAGAGACAAAAACTTGCCAGGAACTCTGGATCGAGAAGTGTCATGCTTTTTAAACAATGCCATTTCTGAGCACATGGTTTGCTTCGTGTTAACGTCAAGTACCTTGGTTTGAGATGTTGAAGTTGGACATTGAGCTTCACGAGTGACTTGAATCCTATGAGTCTTCATGGTCGAAAACGAGTGTACATCTCAGCACTTAAGGGAGCTCTGGCTTAGAGCCTTTGAGGTCCATGACTTCTGGATCCGCATCATGGCGATTGGGAACAGGAAACATGGTATCTTCGTTATGCCATGGTCAATTGTTCGCTTGTGAGTGGCCGAAGAGAATCCTGAGCCAAGGGTTCCGACTCGGGTCCACTCGCCATGGTTCATTAATGCTTAGCAGACGTATAGTTAATGGGCTTGTTTGCTAAGTCTCATTAGCTTATTATTAGACTACAGAAACCGCGCTGGCCGCTATCACACCCAGTTTTGATCCGAGCGATACCTCAAGATACTGCTAGTCCAATTTGCTTGGTATGTAGTCGATGGTTGGTTCGCAAGCAGCATGATGATCAAGCCTCACGGTATCATGTCCCATGTTGCTCACCCCATATTTCGGCACCTGGGGCGTGGAGCTTCAAGGAGATGTTATCTTGTTATTCTGGCCGAATCAGAAAGGCTAGAAGATGCCGCGTGCCATAAGGGTTGGTAACCATATCTTAAGATCTGGAGGCTGGCAAATACCCTTTGTCTCGTGCCCTTGACTTGATCATCACGAACATCCCCATGTCTTGTTGTTCTCTGATCTCTCAGAGCTAACTCCTTTTAGACGCCATGTTAATTTTCGGATTGTAAAATCGGCTGGGCATGGCTGACATTGCTTGGCCTACCTCAAGCTATCAGGAGAATATCTCTCCGTAGCCTCCCACTTACACATGCCTTTTCAACGTCATCCCGCCCGTTTTGTCTTTCTTTCCTGTATTGATTTCCAGTAAAAAGGTTATTGCTCTGGCCAACCTGGTCCATGCAACCTATTCTTGTTTTGCATTTTCTCATCGTACCTGAGCCACTCGCCTCTGGGCTACTCGGGCTCTCTTGAACTACATCGCAGCTTGAAATATCTAAGAACCATATTTTCCTATCTTACACAACATGTCTTTGTTCACATGGTTCGCGCAACGCGCAGGGGGATTAAGTATGATTGCGCTAAGTGCTCTCTGCTATTGGGTTATATACCACGATGCCTCTCTTGAACGACACCGATATGAAGGCAAACAGCCTGCCTCCCAATATCCTTCAGATCCAGCGAAAGGAGCGGGTGTTTGGAGTTTCATTTTCGCATATTACTGCCTTTTTGTTCATATACTGGTCTGCATTTTCCCTCTCCGAGCCTGCTGGACTATCTGGACTCTCACCCAATCCATGAAAAGAGCAGCGCGTAGTGATTCATTACTTGATCTGAAGAAACTCGCTTCACGTCGGGACTCATATACTTCGGTGTCGAGCTCCGAGACTCTCATATCCAGTCCCAACAGTCCAGCTTCCTCCACGACCAGTGAAGCCGGCGATTACGATCCCGAATACTACACAGACGGTGTGTCAGGAGCCTATGACAACGTCGTTCATGTCATCATCATTCCAAATTACAAGGAAGAGGTTGATACACTCAGGGAAACCCTCGATGTTCTGGCATCCCATCCTCAGGCTCATTATTCTTATGATGTAAGATTTTATTTTCCTTCAAAGTCAAGGCATAACCGCGTACCAGTGTCCGATAAACATACCTGACTCGTTTATTAAAGTCTCTCGCTGATGTTTCCCACTAGGTCTATCTTGGAATGGAACACAGAGAGAGTAGCGCCGAGACGAAGGCTCTTGGACTGATACAGGAATTCGCGAAGAAGTTCAGATTCCTTGACTTCACACTCCACCCATCAGACATCCAGGGTGAGGCCGCTGGCAAAGGCAGTAATCTCGCATGGGCTGCTCGCAAGCTGAGCGAGAGGTATTCAGCAACTGTGAGGAAGAACGTCATAATCACTGGCATTGATGGTACGCCTGTTTGGAACTAACCCTTCATCCTCTCCCGCTCATTGTTGACTCGTGGACTCTCTAGCCGATAGCCATCTTTCATCGAACTACTTTACACTTCTGACAAATATGCACTTATCCTATTCCGAAACCGCATTGACTACCATCTACTCGGCTCCTATTATTTTCGACAGGAACGCACATTGTGTTCCATCTCTTGTCCGTGTTGCCGATATACTCTGGGGTGCTGCTGGTATGTCTGGCTTGTACCCTGGCTCCTCCATTTCTCCGCCTACATCTGTCTACTCTCTTCCTCTAGATTTGGTTGACCGGGTTGGTGGATGGGATTGTGGCAGCGAAGCCATCGGTGAGGACCTGCATATGTATATCAAGTGTTTTTTTGCCCTCAATGGTAACTTAACCAGTCGAGTCATCTATAGCCCTATCAGCCAAAGTAACGTCACGGGAGGTGGAGGGCTACTGAAAGACACTCGTGCTCGTTATAAACAGGCCCTGCGTCACATGTGGGGTGCTCTTGATACTGGCTTTGCGCTTCGTAAACTGGTTCAGCTATGGCAAGATCGCAAGCAAACTTGCCGTTCCTATCAACCCCTTCACTACACTATCTCGGATGCCGATCATCTTGCCTTTCCCGAAAGCTCCGCAAGCGATGAGCACAGCGGACAGGCCTATGACAACGGCATCTTCTCAGGCATCCACAGGGAAGCTATCCAACACCCCCACTGGGAAAATGTTTTCTATATGCTGCATCGCCTTTTCGAAGCTCACTTTCTTCCCGTTCATATGGCTATACTGGTACTTTCTTCGGCACTTTATGTCAAGCTCACAGAAGGCAATGAGGACCCACGAAACCTGGCTTGGATTTTTAGCTGGTGTAATCTTGTTCGTATTTACGGCTTCTTTCAAATTGGGGTCTACGTGTCTCTGTACGAAAGTTTTCACCAGACGGGAGTTGCCAGCCGGGAGAGGGAAATGGTCAAGGCTGGACTGGCCAACGGTATGGACTTTTCCCGGCGATCTCTCAAGAACAACTGGTATGACTACTTTGCGATTCCCGTTGTCGCTCCTCTATATGGCACCATACCCAGTGCTCAAGCTTTGGTTTGCCAGCTTTGGGACCAGGATCTTGTTTATACTGTGAGCAAGAAGGCAACGCGTCGTCAGATGCCCGGCGTGAAGGTTGACAACATGGCCTAAGACCAGAAATACCAACGCCGTGGCCACTGGGGTCTTGAAGTGTCAAGCAAGGGTTTATGATGATGGGTACAGATGGCCAGTCCTGTAACTAATACGGGGAAGAATGTATACCAATGACTTGGCTATTCAGGAAAGCTTACATGCATTTGTCTAGGGTACTTGATACTTAGAATGAGTGTCGGTATGTTTAAGAGATCATCCTGAAGCGTGTCCAGTGCGATATAGGTACCTTATGTAATGTTACTATTTCGAGGATAGTCAGACGGATCTATGATGTATGGTTTTGTGTATAATGGATTACGCTTGCTCTTCACTACCTACCTACTTGAAGATGTTGTCCAATTCTTCAAAATACACAGGTCTGGAATAGACTTAGTACAAAACATAATGCTTTAATTCTATAAGCTTATGTATACCACGCCTATTTAGATGGAAAGCTACAGATCTCAAAACTGAATACTTTTAGACTCATAGGTATAATGCTGTATTATGACTAAGTATTTCGTCCCACTTCCTGGCAGGTTGAATAATGTCATCACGTACCTATACATACCTTACCTAGCCTCGGGGTGCAAGAAGACTTCTGACGTTAAATTAAGGTGCCAAAATTACTTAGTCTAAGATTCACTAAAGCTATACTAGCTATACTAAATTTATCTAATTTATCTAAGCTGATCTGAAGACTTTTGTCACCTAAGATACGGAATAGAGGTCCTAAGTTTTATTACACCCCCTTGCCTAGGTAGGTAAGAGAGAACGTTGAAGAGCCGGCCGGAGTGGGGCCTTCTGGTGCCGAAACACGCAGGATATTAAAGGCAGCTGAACCAATGAGAAGAAGGCTGAGTGACGGATTCAACATTTGGAACCAGTGTTTGTTAAACTGTGCATATCATTATTCTTAAATAATGCCTAGCTCATACGGACTACAAGTCGAGGGGTTATCGACGAAGACACCCTTCAAAACTATTTAAGATAACGTACCTTACATTTAAGAGCAAAGAACATAGAGTACCTTTGTTGATCATCCGAAACCTACGGGTATTGCCTCAATCTCTGCCACTCAATTTAGCAGAATTCATCATAATCGTTTTACCAATGTCTTCGAAGCAGCTACGAATTGGCGTTTTTATGCCCTCAAGCGTGCAGCTACTCGATCTGGCCACTGTCGATGTTCTCGCCTCAATGTCTAAAGAATACCTCCGCCTCCTTCCTCTCCCCGCACACATTAGTGAAATAGCACCCAGCACCAAGATTACCTATATCACATCGCCAAAGTTGTTTCCAACCGTGAACTTAACTGCAGATCTATCCGTCCGTGCATCACACACGTACGAAGATGATGACGTTGGTCCCGGCAAACTTGACATTATCGTCGTGCCTGGTACAGATACAGCGGACGACTTTGAAGAGGCATCGACAAAGTGGCTAAGAGACCATTTCAACACCGGGGGCGTTGATGTATTGTGCGTCTGTACTGGTGTTTATCTGTGTGGTGCTGCAGGTATTCTCGACAGCCGCCAGGTCAGTGGCCCTAGAGGGCTTCAAGATGAATTAATCCAGAAATACCCAAACGCACAATTCGTCGGAGAGGAATATCGGTGGATTCAGGACGGTAACCTTTGGTCAAGCGGTATGTTTACGCCAGGTCAAAATTGAGCCAGTTGCTTACAGAAACATCAGGTGGGATAACCAACGGCAATGATCTCATGGCTGCGTATGCTCAGGCACAAACCAAATATTGGCCAAAATCGATCTCTAAGCTGGGTGCGATGCTGGTCGATGTCGGTGATCGGCCTCAGATTTACCATCAGAGCCAGCGCAAGTTCTTTATAGTATTCGCATGGCAAGTTGTCCAGAGCTGGCTTTTCAACATGGTACCATTTGGGAAAGGTTAAACAGGGCCAGTAACGATTACTCAAATACCCACATAGGAACTGGCCAAGATGCATGTATTTAGGAATCTCAAGGTCACTCAGCTAACTCATAATACGACATGCAACTCTCAGATATCCACTGAGCACAAAATCATGCTGTTGAGATTAATGTGGATTGGCGGAATTTGATTTTAATTATTATTTAATTCTCAAATTCTTTAAGGATATATATATTAAAAGAGTCTAAATACTCTATTATATATTTTTCCAGATATGAAGGAAGTAAACATTAAGTATTAAATCAAGTTACTGAGAATACATGATCTAAGATCTAGTAAACCTATGTCAAAACTTATATTATTCAAGTCTTTTTATTATTTAGAATTGGTATCCCAAGTCTTCTTACCTCCCCTTACTAACTCCCTACCTTCCTACATGTTCAAAACCGTCAAGGTCTCCTACCTGGCGAGAAAGGTTTCTACCAAATTTGAGTAATGTTGCATACCAACCCAGGTATGTGCATTTGTCAGTCCAGAGTTTCTTGACCCTTCCCCAGCCGTTTTGCCAGCCTGCTAAGACGGCCTTGGGGAGCAAGAAAATATAAAGAGCTTAGGATAGGGTGTCAAAATAACCTTGGCAAATGGTATACTAAACTTATGCTAAGCTACCTAAGCCTTTTTGTCATTTAGAACCTAGGATGGCGGCTCTGTTCATAACTTCTTAGTGGAGCTTGCGGCGGGAAAATCTGCACCAAAGCAGAGACAATGTAACTCGTCAAGGGGATGCAATAAAACTTCAGACCTCTATCCTATGTGACAAAAGTCCGTAGGTAAACTTAGGTAAACTCAGTATAATTTAGTATAGATATAGAAAATCTTAGACTAAGTAATTTTAGCACCTTAGTTTAACGTCAGAAGTCTTCTTACAGTACACCCTGAGGCTCGTGTTGCTGTGACAGTGAGCACCCCACCGCGATAAGAGGTTTTATCGTAGAGTGCTATTGGTTGTACGCGTGGGGCCGTTATCGAGCCCCGAAAAAAATTTCGAAGCTCTGGAGTTGCTTCTCGATTCTTAGTTTTCTTCTTTTACAGTGAGCGAGAGTCTCAGGAAAACCTCACTCTATCACCATTCTTCATCCTTTCTCTCACTTTCCTGTTTTCTTGTTTCTTTCCGGCATACGCTTTAAATTTCATCCTACGTTTGAAACAAAAGTAATAACTTACCCGTCACAATGTCCGCTGTTCCTGGTCCAGTCTACGGCCTTGAGGTCCCTCCTGGAGAGATCTTGATTCCGGCCACCATGGAATTCCCTGCCTCTGTAAGTTATTTTCCGGCGCTTCGAATCTATTTCTATGGGATGCAATGCGCTGCTTTGCGCTGGCTCGCTTTCAGTTGGTGGCGCATCATTTGCGACAGAAGTTCGGTATGGTCTTGACCTCAAATTCTAACCGTGAAATCCTACAGTTCCGCATTACTATGGCTGCTGTTGACCCTACCGAAGAGCCTGAGGCCGACGGTGAGGGCAACATTCCTACTGTTCCTCGATCCACCCTGCGCCTCGTCAAGCGTGCTCTCCCTGGTCTCGATGAGGATGAAGATGATGAGATCGATGATGAGTACATGAAGGCTCTCCTCGCTGGCTCCGACGATGAGGAGGACTCTGATGAGGAGGCCAACGGTGGCCCTAGCGACCCCGTCAAGGCCAAGAAGCAGAGGCAGGCTGCTGCCATCAAGAAACTTCTTGAATCTGCTCAGGAGGAATCTGATGAGGAGATGGAAGATGCCAAGCCCAACGGCAAGGCCAAGGGCAAGGCCAAGGCTACAGAGGAGGATGAAGAGGAGGATGACGACTCCGATGATGACAGCGATGAGGGTGCCGATCTTGAGAACTTTGTCATCTGCACTCTCGATACTGAAAGAGTGAGTCT
Source organism: Fusarium subglutinans (assembly GCF_013396075.1). Taxonomy (NCBI): domain Eukaryota; kingdom Fungi; phylum Ascomycota; class Sordariomycetes; order Hypocreales; family Nectriaceae; genus Fusarium; species Fusarium subglutinans. The sequence goes on from NW_023502242.1 coordinate 29,316, forward strand.
ATGGAAGCAGAACCCCGGAACTGTCAACTAACTTTTGTGCAAGAACTACCAGCAGCCCCTCGATATCACCGTTAACCATGGTGAGAAGGTTTTCTTTGTCGTAACTGGCACTCACACCATCTACCTCACCGGAAATTACATCATGGACGATGATGAGGATGATGAGGATGAGGACGAGGATGACTACGATCTTTCCCCTGATGAGCTTGAATATGCCCTCGAGGGTGAGGAGAGCGACGAGAGCGACGAGCTTGATGGTGTCCAGGACCCCCGTGTTCAGGAGATTGAGTCTGACGAGGAGGAGGCCCCAAAGCTCGTTTCCGTCCAAAAGGGCAAGAACAAGCGCGCCGCTGAAGAGGCTACCGAGGGTCTTGACGAGCTCATCTCCAAGGATGATGCCAAGCTGTCCAAGAAGCAGCAGAAGAAGCTCAAGAACAACAAGGGCGAGGCTGTTGCTACCGAGGAGAAAAAGGACGCTAAGAAGGTTCAGTTCGCAAAGAACCTCGAGCAGGGCCCTACTGGCTCCGCTGAGAAGGCCAAGCAGGGTAAGGCTACCACTGGTGTCAAGGTTGTTCAGGGCGTGACCATCGACGACCGAACTGTTGGCAATGGCCGTACTGTTAAGAACGGCGACACTGTTGGTGTCCGATACATCGGCAAGCTCCAGAACGGAAAGCAGTTCGATGGTAAGTAATTAGCTCCCGCGGTATCTTTTACTTGATTTAACACTTTAATAGCCAACAAGAAGGGTAAGCCTTTCTCCTTCAAGGCTGGCAAGGGACAAGTGATCAAGGGCTGGGACATTGGTGTTATTGGCATGGCTATTGGTGGTGAGCGCCGTCTTACTATCCCCGCTCATCTTGCCTACGGCTCCCGTGGCCTACCTGGCATTCCCGCCAATAGCACATTGATCTTCGATGTCAAGCTTCTCGAGATCAAGTGAGTGTAGCGTAGCATATGCCTCCACTCACTCGACACCAAGCCGACTTACTACCGACCTCGTGATATAATACCACCAAACAGAGGCGGCAGACTTTGGCGACAAGTTGATGACGTCGTGGACGCCTGTATTCCCCAGGCATCATATATCATATCTGCTGTTCACCCGGTGTTGTTGTTTTGCATGCGAGGATAAGAGAGCCCAGACTTGTATTCTGCCGAGAGCCGTCGGTGTTTAGAACAGAGACAAGGCGGCCGTTTAGGAAGGCAAAACGGGAATGATGTGGCGAGGACCGTCTCCGTTGCATGACATGAAATGGCGTACGATAAAAAGGGTTATGCTTGCGCTTTGCTATTAATGGCGGGATAATTTTCCCTGTGCCTGAGAGGATTTTGTAAGGTTATACAGATAAAATACTATTTCTTTCCTTTTTATTTGGTATTTTCTCCCTGTCGATCTTTCTTTGTGTAGGTTTTATCATAGAATTCATAAGAAGTCGTGGATGTCGAACCTTCCAAGTATCTGCCACTCATCCTGAGGTAGGTTCATCTCCTTCTAACTCAACAGCCTCCGACTCTGCTCCGCAACAACATCGCCGAGAGAAAACCTCGAGCATCATTCTCTCCGTATCTGGCTATCGCATTATCTTATTAGATGCGGCCCCTCCGAAATTGATGGATGCAGTGCTAACCTTCTCTTTATCGACTACCCTGGAGCATCATGGCACCGACCCTGTTGAAGAAAGCCAGTCAACAATTCGTCCGTCTTTCGTCCTGCGATTCGAAGAATTTATTTGAAGCGCCTCCAGCATCCGCATTGAATATTGCAGATGGGTCTGAGTCGCAAGTTTCGCGGAAGTTTCGCAATGGCGGCTCAAAAAGATGGGCACCTTTTCGGGGTGCCTTCAAGAATATGAGAAAAAACACACGCAGTCGTAAGTCGTTGTATTTGTCTTGTTTATATCCCATTGACATGCAGTAGGTGCCGAAGCGTCCAAAGATGCTCATGAATCCCCCGAGGACCAAGCCAAACCCCATTTACTTTTCAGATCTGTCCCAAGATTGGAACGTGGAACGAGAGGTCCTGATGCAAAGGAAGTAATAATACGAAAGTTGGGGTTGCATCCCACGGCTATGGCATCAAACTCTACTTTGGTAATCCGAAACTCCCCAAAACGAGCACGAAGCTCTTTGCAGCTGGTCAATCCTGTTCCTTCTAGTGGACTAATCACTCCGCCCTCTTCTGAGGCAAGCGATACAGTCACAACAGCCGATGAAAGGTCCACAGCGAAAACTTCGATGGAATCATCTATGCTACCGAACTGGGAAATCATGGATAGACGATACAATAGGCGAAATCCATGGACCCGCTCAAGCCCTGAAGGCCGCGCTCTCAGTACTATTCCTGAGGCCGGTGTTGTTCAGGCTCGACCTACCATTGCAACTGTAGAGAGGGCATCCGCCGCCAAGATTTTCCTCGAGACTTACTTCAATGAACTTCTCTATAAACCAAATGCAAGAGCTTTGCGGGGCCAGTGCCTCGAGTCTCAGTTGTGCAACTATTTGCTAATGACACCAGAGGAGAAGGAGAAGATTCGGATGCAATTTAGAAGGCAGGAAACGTGCCATCTCAGAGAGTCAAGGGCCATGAGGGCAGGTTCTTTAGCTTACCATGGAAATCAGGACTCCTCCCCCTTGGTTAACAACTACGAGCCACTTCAAATTCTAGGCAAAGGCAGTTTTGGAGTAGTAAGACTGGTACGGGAAAAGCCTGCTCCAGGACATGCTTTTCCCGGACAAGTCTATGCTATGAAAGTCATTCGAAAGACAGAAATGCTACGGAACAGCCAAGAAGGCCATCTGCGGGCTGAGAGGGATTTTCTTGTGGCTTCTGAAGGATCACAGTGGTCAGTACCAATGCGGGCCAATACTACAAAGTCAATGACTGACTGAAGCACCTTCTCAGGGCTGTCCCACTGATTGCCAGCTTTCAAGACAGAACGAACCTCTACCTAGTGATGGAGTACATGCCTGGTGGTGATTTTCTCGGATTGCTCATTCGGCAAAACATTCTGCAGGAACCTATTGCACAGTTTTACATCGCAGAGATGATCCTTGCTGTTGAAGAGGCCCATCGTTTGAATTTTATTCACCGTGACATAAAACCGGACAACTTCCTCATATCCGCGACTGGTCATCTAAAAATATCCGACTTTGGGCTAGCATTTGATGATCACTGGTCCCACGACGCAGCATACTATAATACTCACCGATATTCTTTGGTCCGAAGACTAAATATGAACATAAATGGTGACGAGACGGATCAAAAAGGCAGTAAGGATCTACTGAAACATCTTGAGTGGTACCAGTCTCTTGTTTCTGGACTTGACAGACATGGGAAACATCCATTGGCGAGTAACGAAGACTTACGAAGCCTTATCGGTTGGAGAAACCGACACGGTAACCGCACTGCTGCTCGTTCCGTTGTTGGTACCAGTCAATATATGGCTCCTGAAGTCGTTCTTAGTCAGAAATACGACGGGAGGTGTGACTAGTAGAGCATCGGCATCATCCTGTATGAATGCCTGTACGGGCAGACACCCTTTCTAGCAGAAGAAGGACGAAAGCAGACGAAACAAAACATCGTTGTGCGTACGCCCGTATCAACTTGAACGAAGTTAATGACTAACAGTGGCCGCAGGACTTCAAGAAGAACTTCCAGTTTCCAACCAGGCCATTCGTAAGCGACAAGTGCAAAGATCTTATCTGCCGTCTGATCCAAGAGAAGGATATTCGGCTGTGTTCAAGGAGGTATCAGGCCAAATACCGGGATTCGTTCAAATGCTATGTATTTCCCGATGACGCGGAAGATATCAAAGCGCACAGGTGGTTCAGAAACACGCCCTGGGATCGCCTGCAATCAATGCCTCCTCCATTCACTCCGAATCTGAAGAGTGATGACGATGCACACTACTTTGATGAATCTGAACCATTCGAAGACTGGTCTGAGTCGATACCCTCGGGCATCTTCCTCAGATCGGAGGATGTCAAGGAGATACTTTTTGGATTTGATACCCATGTGCAAACAAAGGCTATGGAGCTTATCAAAATCCCGTTCGACGCGGCCAAGCTTCGAATTATAGACCGTGATATCGATGCATCAAAGGAACTTCAGCCGAACGACAAGGCTACACTGAAGCAGTTCATTAGATTTTATGGCCATAAAGAGCGCAAACGACCAAGAGACATGTTGCTCCGGGACAAGGATACCAAAAAGACTTCATTAAGAATTCGAAAAGAGACGGCTTTCATGGGCTATACCTGGCGTCGGATGAGACCTGGTGGATATATCGATCCAAAAGTAACGGACATGTCCAGAATGGACGAGAGCCAGGATTCGACACTGAACATTGAGCGTTGAATAAAAAGAAAAGGAAAGCAAAGCAAAGGGGGGCGGTATGAGGTACGAAGGCGTTCAGTCCTCAGAAGCATTGAGAGTAGTATTACGAATAGACATTAAGAGCTAGACCTTGTTGGCGTACGTACCTTCATCCTGATCCTCATTTCATCATCCTAGCCCTATGCAGAAACATCAAATCATTACCATAATATTGAGCGTGCATCCTTCATTGTGATTTGAACCGTTGGTTGGTATTGCTGTACGAACCAGACTCTGTTAAAGCAGCTGGGTCACCAGATGCAACAGCTTTGGCATTGCGAATCTCCCACTCAAATTCTTTGAGGGCCCGGATCTCCCAAGAGAAGAAGAGTAGCGAGAGCAGACCATCGATAACACCAGCGACCAAGCTAAGACTACTGACTAGCATAAGGACAAATGCGACGTAGTTTCCAGGACTAAACCAAACAGCGACAAGACATGCTAGCCAGACAAGCAAGGCGCCAAAGAAGTGCACACCTCGCCAGTAGCGCTGACGAATCTCGCGAGCATGGTATTTTTGTATCATTCCCAGAATTTCATCGTAGGTGGACGCGTGAAATGAATCGTGGTTAGAGACGCGACCTCGCCTCAGTTGGGTATCGGGATCCGCAGTCTGCGCTGCGTCACCTGAGTGAATGCTGCTTGCCGGGCTACTGGAGGCCAAGTATGCGCCAGTCTGCAGAGCAGCAGATGGTGTTTCGGAGCGGGGATCAGCTCTGACAGGCAATGGGGAAGGGGTATGCCGGACGAGCGTGGCTTGAACAGCGAAGTGGTCGGAGAGGGAACAAAGGAGATCAGGATGCCGCTCAGTCATTGAAACATGAGCTGACTTCACGATCCAACCAGGAGCGGTAGCAGGAGCATCAGGGTCGATACCTGTCGAAGCAAATATGTAGTCGAGTCGCTGACCTTGAGGATCAATCGTGTCGGGCGGGACCTCGCAAAGATCACCTCCCTTGAGCCGGTTCTGCTGGTTTTTGTTCCAGCGCCATGTATTATAGACGGAATTGCTGGTTGCACCATTCTCGAGGAGATTGAAGTCGGCTGTCGGTAATGGCCGATGACGATCCTTCTCAGATGGATGGTAGGCAGGACCAAGAGCGCTGTCAGGGTGTAATTTGCGCCAGACGTCATGAACAGGCGCATGCGTTGTTATTACACGGTGAAATATGGACAAGGGTAACATGTTGAAATCACCCATTCCGATAACGAGATGTCCGCGTTCAGCAGCGCCGCGCAAAAGCTTGGAAATCTCCCATGACTGCGCAACTCGATGGCAATCGTATGTACTTACGGGCTCGGGCTCGTATGGGGAGTGAGTCTAAGAAATTCAAGTCAATTAACACGCTGAAAAGCGATATAACAGATCCAGACTCACATGTGTGTTGAAGATTTCGATAATGTCCTTTCTCCTTGGCCCAAAGCGAATTTTGGCGCAAGCAACACCCTTGCCTACATACCAGTCTCCTCTCCAAAATGCAGTTGGTCGTCCATTGAGGGGATACTTGAACATGGTACTCTCCTCGATCGGCCAGTGACTCAAGATGGCCAAACCGCCACCAAAAGCACCGCTGTGGTAGAACTTTCCATAGGGGAGAACCTGACGGGTGTGATGCCGAATGGCTTGGTAATCCTCTTGTGTAAAACATTCCTGCAGGGAAACGATATGCGGTGTAGGGACAGCGTGTGCGATTCTATGACCTATCTCGTCAAGTCTTGCAACTCGCTGGGTCGATATGTAGCGAAGACCCCAGCAGTTGAGGGTCAAGAGGTTGATCTCAGAAGGGAAATTATGAGCATCATCATTGTTGACAGCAATGGTGGAAGGCGTCGTGACATGCTCAGCAGCGTCACTTGCCATGACCATGGCGCCGGTGGAGTATGCGGAAGTAATGGTGACTGATATGTTTCGTAAATATCAGACAGTCGGAGAAAGAGGGTGAGACAAGGGACCTGGCATGGGACAAGTTTTGGATCTCAGGTTGGAGGGAGAGTGGAAATATTAAACGTGGCGCGATGCCTCGGCTGCTGGATATTAGTTAATTAGATATGAGGGCACCGGCCAGGTGTCACTGGTATTAGTGGTAGAGCCTAAGAACATAAACCGGCAATAGTACAGACTAGTTACGATCAAAAACAAAATTCTAAAATGAGGGAGATGCGATGGACGGTCACCTCCAGGAAAAGGAGTGAGAACACGCGACGCGAAGGAGTTTAATGTGATAATAATTTACAGAACACCAATTGAACCAATACCACGCCTCCTTCTTGTTTGGGGACACTGCCGGTACTTGTGGTCACCCGGACCATCCGCTCCAAGGAGGGGCCGATACCTGTGGGGCTGATTACCGAACTGGAGGTCTACGCTACTCCGTAAGTTGATATGGAGATATAGATGTGGCAGGGGTGGAAGAAAGTCGAGTACGGAGTAATAAAGCAGTGGTGATGGAACTACTAAAGTCATTAGGTAGCCATTTTCCTCTTGATTTTGTTCTCTGAGAAGTCGGCCTTTGGAAGCAAGAAAATATCAGACCTTGACATAGGGTGTTAAAATAAACTTAACAAAGGGTATCCTAAGTCTATACTTAACTTATCCTAAACTTACACTAAGTTATCTAAGTCTTTTTGTTATTTAGGACCAAGGTCCTGGAATTTCCTTCCCCTAGGTTAGCATCATGATATTTGTTAGAGATTGCGTGTTTTCACTAAGGTAAGGTACCTATTATCCACAGCTGACGGCAAGATGCCAGAACAAATTCTTCATATTGCTTTCTGACTTTAGACTACCTAAATCAATGACCTAAGTCTTTTTCTCTCTTAGGATCAAGGTCCTAAATTTTCTTGCGCCCTCTAGTCCAGGTAGCACTCTAACTTACTCTAAACGGGTTCAGCTCTCGTTTTGAACTCACATAGAAGCTTCCAGGAACCCTGCAATTCCGCCGGTAAGATAAAGTTGCCATGCCATCAGATTCAGTGCTTAATCCTTCTCCTCACTCTTTCACACTCAATCTCAGCTGCCACATGCCGAGCTTCATCATTGGTTCGATACCGCTCATCGAACTTGAGAGGCGCCATGCGTCATTCTTGGGTATCCATCATAGAACCATCTGGTAAAGTCCAGGCATGCACGGAATTCTTCGCTTATAACCAATACTGCCCAGATCTATATTGACTTCCTCATGTCTAGTCCAACCATCGACTATTAGTTTAACCGAGAATATCATTCTCCTGATAGTCATAACATCTAACTTGTAACTGTTCATCTGCATTCGCAATGTCTGTAGTCTTTGAATCTCTTCTCATCAAGTTCAAACCCATTCTGGTTGAACACCCCGAATCCCCTCCTGCTTCTTTCTCATCTGTGACCGATCACCTCAAGTCAATTCCTGGAGTCGAGTCCGTGTACCTTGGCAAGCCTCTCGAAAAACCCGATTACTGGGTTCTGGGTATCCGTTGGGCCTCACGCCCTGCCTATGATGCCTTCGTTTCCGGCTCTGCTGCCACGGATTGGCATGCTTCTTTGCGCGCCCTGCTGGCTGAGCACCCTGTCGTCAGTCCAATCGCAGAGTATACAGGTCATGCCGAGCGTGCCCTCCATGCACCCGTTACAGAGTTCTGTACTTGTTGGGGTACTGATGAAACCTTCATGGAGGATAACATGAAGCCATTCGCCGTTGCTTGCGAGGAGGGTGGCTTGGCTGGGCTTCATGGCTTGGCTTACGGTGAATTTACACAAGGACAACATGAGAACCCTTCAGTTATTCCTGGCCGAGCATCTAGGCTACTGATGGGTTGGGATAGCAAAGAGGCCCATTTGCAACATAACAATAGTGGAAGTGGTAAGTCTCATTTCTCTGTTGCACCATTAGTACTGACTGAATTGCACCACAGCAATTGACGATAACGTACACTATCTGCTTGCTCGGAATAAGAGCCTTGAAACAGTGAGCCATCTAGGAAGTTGTAGAGAGCCCGAGCAACTAACATCTCATGTAGTATCATGTCCCTTTCAAAAAGCTCTGAGAGACTTAGTTTCACGCATAAAGGTTGCAAATAATATCAGATTGTTATTGGATTAAGTAGAGAACAAAATAACACTGAGTCAATGCGCCGTCGAAAATCAGATACCTTGAAAGCTGTCACTTGTCAATGTGAGGCTCTCTCTTCCTGCCAATAAGCCCCGTCTTGTTTCCGTATTCGTCCCAATGAAATGCGATCCCGTCCTTGACACCATTTCTATGCCCTTCAACCATCCTGCGACTTTCCCTACCCACCCTTGAAACTTCATCTCAGGTGGATAGAATGGTCTTCTCAAATTTCTGAACTGTACCCGGTGATCTGATATCGCCCTCGTTTTGAACCACCAAAATACACTGCATCCTCCTTTTAGCCTCTGGATATCTTTGCAAATAGCATTCTGTTCGTCCTAGTCCGTTGATCGCTCGAACGTCATTGTAACGACATCGAAAATTAGATACGATGTTTCTCCGATTCTGTATCAAGATTTCAAGGTTAGATATTTAATTCTTGCTGGGTCTGTTTTGCACCTCACCAAGTCGAGAGTAAAGCATGTACAATGCCATGCGGTTACATTCCTCCGTTCCGGTAATGGTCACCAGTCGCTCGTTACTATTGTCCTGCGGCTCATTGATCTTGATTACGCTGTTGCTCATCTGGCGGATCTCATTGATTTTCTGTCCACCCTTGCCGATGATAGCACCGACCATGTCATTCGGGATGTAAATTTGCTGTGTGATAGGCCCACCGGGGATGGCACCGCCCATAGGCTGAGCTTGGGGAGCGCCAGCATGAGGTTGAGGACCAGCATGAGGGGCCATGTGCGGTTGGGCATGGGAAGCTGCGCCATAGGCACCTCCTCCCTGAGCACCGCCATAATGTATAGGCATGGCAGGGTTGGCCTGAGCAGCTGCGTGGGGGTATTGCTGAGGATAAGGCGCGGGTGGCATGTGGTGAGATCGCCGGTCGTTGTGGCGGCCGTAATTTTCACTTCGTCCGTAGTGGCCCGAGGCCGGTTGAGGTGAGTAGGGAACAACTTGCATGCCGCCTGGGATCGAGCCAGCAGGGGCGCCGCTACGGGTTGCGTAGGCCGACGCAGCAGGACCTCCAAACCTATCATTAAGTTGTTCGAGAAGGGTGCTGCCAACATAGTAAGTTGCGATATGGACAGCATCAGCTACACCCATCACTACCAGCGATCTCTCACTTGACATAGGCAAGCATGAGTCAGAAGCGTTCAACCGAGCACCAGATGCCTCTTGGATCTCACGAATACGGGCACCACCCTTACCAATGATGGAGCCGATCAAAATGTGCGGAATGAGTAGCCGCAAGGGATATGTTTTTGAAGACGCGGTCGAGGATTCGTTGAGGGGTTCGTTGTTCAGTGTTCGGATGATCAAACCAAAAGCCTGAATTGATGTTAATTTGTAAACTATGCGTTAGGACAATCACCATACCTTAGCTACGGCGTCCACTATGCCACTAACAGTAAGAATACGTTCAACGGCCCCTTTTTGGTAGTCGCTGACTGTGCACTTAGCGTTGGAAAGCTTCCTGATGTTGGAAACATTCTCGCCTCCCTTTCCAATGACGGTAGCTGCCTCCGGGCTCGAAATAACAGCGCGAATATGAATCCATGAGGTTTCGTCATGGGCAGCAGCAGACGTTACAGCGTTGGATGCAGAGGCAGCAACTGTGGCGGCAGCGGCGGCCTTAGTGTCAGATGCATGGTCCAAAGTGGCATCGTCATCGTCTTCAGACTTGTGGGCTCCATTGACCTTATCATCATGGTCCTCTGCAGGGACGTCGGTGGGAGCTTCGGGGACCTCAGCATCGTCGTCGTGCTTGTTTTTGTCAAGAGCAGGTCGTTTGGCATCAGGCTGATCACCAGCGCGTGAGGGCGAAGAAGCTTCTTCCAAAGGGCGCTTGGCCGACTGGGTTGGTTGTGTTGGGGAAGCAGACATATTGAAATCGTTATTGTTCACGCGAGTTTAGTCTTTCTGACAATCGACAATTTGAAAACGTCTCGTTCTTTCTATTGTTCGTCTTATATACACTCAGGGGTTTTCGAAGGAAAACGTGCTGGTGTAGTGACTTTCGCTGGGTGTGCTTCGGTGAAATACTCGTGAAGTGACTTATGTCGCGTAAATAAGATGCGTGTTGCGGGCTGAATGGAAGGAAGAGGGATTCGAGATTCGGGCTCAAGAGCGGACTCCAGAACTCTTTCAGCGGGCGTCGAGTAATTACCCGAGAAGATCTCCTAGATATAGGCGGGAGAGGAAGGGCGGAATGATTGTCTTGTGATGCAAATATTGAATAGTGGTGAGGATAGGTGAAGCGATCGATACTGGGACGGACTTCTTAAAAAGCAAAAAGAGGCAGTGCTCAGCTCAAACCTTCTGACCTGGACTCGAGGTTTATTGATCGCAAAAGTCGCCAGATTCCTGAGCTCAAGCGCAGATTCCAAAGCACGGACTATCTCGCGGCGAAGTGTTGGAGGATGAGAAGCTGAGACGAGAGAAGCAGGTTCTCAAATGGATCGGCGCGCGGTGTTTTAGAACTTTCGCTGTCGCAATGGATCCCAATATGAGGGAAGGACCAATCCAAATCAATCAGAGGAAAAGAAAAACAGAAAATCTCAGAAACGATTACGAGGAATCGCTGAGAATAGAAAAATGAGTATTTCACGAGAGCAATGGCAGGTGAAAAGGGGGAGAATGAATATGACACGACAAAAGGTCGATGGTTTGGAGTGAGGAGATGGGAGAAAGCCGGAGTAGCCCTGCGAGGAAATATCCTGGGTAAGGTAGGTGCTAGGCATGGAGCGCTTCGAGATGTCACGTGCAACACCTCGATCTGCGTTTTAAAGCTTGGGCCACGTGAGTTCAGGCGCTCCACCTGGCGGTGATACTAAGGTAGGTAGTGACAATCGCGACCGACGATATAATTACTCTGGCCCTGGACCTTTCTTTTTGACAGCCAAACAGTTTCAAATATCTCATAGGTACAAGTGTGATGACTACGCTTGTCTCTCTATATCTGAAGGTCTCCAATTAGTTGCATCTGAACAACAATTGCCTGTCTTGAACAGCTCCTTGGAGGGCGCGAAGCGACATATCTTGATCACCTAAATCCGTACATTAGGACCTTGGGTGCCTCCATCCTCGCAATTCTCAATTCTTCTCGTGCTCTAGAAAAGCCAAAAGCCTTGCCCATTGCTTGAGCTAGTTGCATGAAACCCACGATAATGGACCATAGGTCGCAATCTACAGCAAAAGAGGAGTACATGGCCAATGTTGATCAGACATTGAGAGAACTTCAAGAGAGAGTCCAACAACATGAAAAGGAGTTGAAGAAGGTATTGACGCGCCGAAACCCTCAGTAGACCAATGGCTAATTTCTTACAGCTTCGTTCAGAGCAAAGCCAACCCCCAGAGTCTGCGGCTGGACAGGCGCACCTCATACAGGTGGCTCTCAAGGAGGTGACTGTGTCGGATCCCTTTCTCCCATCGCCAGGATCGCTGTTACCGACGCTGTTAGCGTTCCGCAAGACTTACCAGACCATTCAAGAGTCCAAATCCTATCTTGCCTCTCAACGTTCAGGTCATGAACAGCTGTCGCGTCAGCTTGAGGTTGATGAAGCGCGCTTCAAAGATCAAAATCTCCTTGGCGATGCTCTGGCTGCGCGCACCGTGTCGCTACGCGATGAAGTTGATGCGGGTACTCACGTCACCCCGGGAGAAGGGGCAAAGGAACTATTGCAAGAACTCCGGGCTAAGAAGAAGTCTTATGACAGGGAGACGTCAAAACTCATGAAAGTTCTCCTTCGATTCATCGACAATCAGCTGGCACCTATGCTTGCGGCAGAAGAGCTAGGAGGGCCTGTGGTTGGAGATCTTATAGGTATTGATAGAGATGATTTGGCCGCCGGGTTTAACGCACAAGGGAAACTCAGAAAACCAAAGGACAGTGACGATGAAGAAGATAAACGGCAACGCAGAATCGATGAGATTTGGGGACAGGCTACTGATGAAGGCACTGGGCGTCAGGACGAGATTGCAGCTGCAGCTGCAGATATGAAGCAACTGACAGAGGAGCTTCTCAACACGCTTGCTGAAGCACAAGGCAATAACTCAGCATCATATGTGCAATTGTCCCGTGAAACTGCGGCTGCACGGTTTTTGGTGAGGTCTAAGGTTGCACAATTCCATCCTAAAGATGCAACGAGGCTCAAACTGGTGGACTTCGGACGAGATCTGGAACCCTGAGTAGGTACCTAGACACAGATATAATGAAAGCCTCAGGAATAACCTTGTCTGTCTTATAGTTATGTTTCTGTCAAGTCACACAGGTGATTATTGCCACCATTGAGAGAAGTTAATCTCGCGATTGTGATTATGGGGTCGGCGTACAGTATAATGATTTAGGATAGCTCATCATAAACCAATAATTATAGGTGCATAGATAGGCCTAATAGACTTCCACAATAATATATACGCGGAATGAGGTCCGGCAGAGTACGAAGTATAAAAGCAACATCTCTATTTTAAGAGGAAAGAAAACGGATAACCTTAATCCTAAATGACAAAAAGACTTAGGTAACTTAGTATAAGTTTAGGATAATTTTTGCTGAGTTTATTTTGACATCTTATATCAAGGTCTCATATTTTCCTGCTCCCCAAGGCCTCTAAATAATAAGTCCTGCCGATTGGTTATTCTGTAAGTGAATACGCGCTAGATATGGAACGCCAGAAACAGCACAAATACCGAATTGTCTGTTGAATACAAAAAGCAGATGTCTTGACACTTGTAATGAATTACAATTATAATGATAAGCTTACGAATACCGTAGCAAAAAATGCTGTTAGTTAATGAAGACTACTACAAACCCCAGGCTATGTCAACATGATGGGAGAGAATCGATATTTCTCGTGTTCTTTAAGTTCAAGGAGCGTTACCCACCCAACCGCGTCGCGTCTGTCCTGGTCCAAGCTGGCTGGCCTTTAACACCAGCTTCAAATACAGTATCCACGACAATTGCTTCCCCATTCTCCCACCTCGCATCCAACAATGACCTCTGAGACTCTCGTCCCTGATAACTCTGCCGTTTCTTCACCTCCCGCCAAACGTGTCAAGACTGCCGGTACAATGGAAGGTCCCCCACCACTGCAGATTAAGAAGCTTTCCGACAAGGGTCGTTTGCCCACCCGTGGGAGTGCCTTTGCTGCCGGCTATGATATCTACGCTGCTCGCGATACAACTATTCCCACCCGTGGCAAGGCGCTAGTTGACACTGATATCAGCATGGCTGTGCCTGCCGGAACCTGTAAGTACATAGCCAGCTGTAGTCCTGATCAACCAGCTTAAGCCCAGCTTTCTGACAAAATGATGAACACAGATGGACGTATTGCCCCTCGATCAGGTCTGGCTTCCAAGCATTTTATTGACACAGGTGCTGGTGTCATCGATGCCGATTACCGTGGTCAAGTCAAGGTCCTGCTCTTCAACCATAACGAATCCGACTTTGAGGTGAAGGAAGGCGACCGCATTGCTCAACTTGTTCTAGAGCGCATCTACACCCCCGAGGTTGTCGAGGTCCAAGAACTTGAGGAGAGTGTCCGAGGCGCTGGTGGCTTCGGCAGCACTGGTTAGATCGTCAAGGAGCATAGATTTCTCTTCTGCTAAGTCTCATGAATTAATGAATTGGGGTTTGGGCCCATGCAATAGACTTGCTGTAGAGAGTTGAGCAAGACTGATTATGCAAGAGAAGTTCTCAGAGTGAATTATTTGACATTCAAAGTCAGATGTGAAACCCTTGAATGGATTCATGACCAGACATCTATTCCAAAAATTTCCCACCTATTTCTATTTAATCTTTGCCGATTTCTACTATTGTAACCTTGGACAAACCCCCTCCCATTAGGTCTAAATGGCCTTCGCAAGGTATTGCGTCGTGGGCGAGCGTAAGCAGTCCAGGTTCCTCACAAGTTGAAGCTCTGCCGCCTTACTCTTTACGAGGTGCGCCTTAGTTTGGTCAATTCGATCCTCATCTTTCATGTCGTCCGTTGTTCGTTCGACCACCCTCTTCATGCCCTCGCAGGTCTTGGATAGAACCTCATGCATACTGCCAAGGACCTTTTCTGCAGCGCGTGCAAGTGGTAGTTCAACAGCCGATACCGAATCGTCGCTAAGCCAGCTGGCGGTATGCCGCAGCCGCTCGTTAGCATTGAAGACAGCCTCACGCATGCGGATTACCATAAGAGCGCCAAACATGTCGCCTGTACCACTGAAATAACAATCGATTGATGGGAACACAATCTTGAAAAAGCGAGCTTTGCCAGTAGATGTCATGGTTGAACCAATGACAGAGAGGTGCGAAGGCGGATGGTCTGGCGCCTCGAGATTGACTGAAGTAATGACGACATGAGGAATCTTGTACTTGTCGTGGAGCACTTGAATAGCCTTTCGGAGACTGTCCATATCATGGATTTTGACTTCTGAAAGCAGCCTTTTCGTAGAAACTGTCAGTTGGAATCTCTAAGGTCTTGGCAAATGCTCTTAAACATACTCGGCCTCGAATTGGTTTGGAAGAATCAGATCCGCATCGTGGATGAGCCTCTTGTATGCTGGCACCACTTCCTCGGAGACGTAGATCTTTCCATTGTCACCCATAACGGGGTCGAGAGCCCAGAAGAACTTGCCAGGTGCTTTACTTGACTTTTCCTTAAGTTCACGGCCTATCTTACCGACCGTATCGACGGCTGCAGCGCCTGGGATATATCCAGAAAGCATCACATCGAAATCATCTAGGTACGACTGCTTCAATCCATCCCAGAGATCCATGATCTCCTGTGCTGAGACTCTCGTTCCCTTCCATTGCTTATATCCGGTATGGTTGCCTTTACAGGTGAAGTCCGCGAGTTAGAAACCTGGTTTATTATTTCACTCCACCGATCGAAATGACATGAATACTCACTGAACTGCACGGTGTTGAGAGCTGCGACATCACATCCCAAAGACTGTAACACGAAGACGGCAATCTTGTTACCGACATACCTAGTGCATATAAGTCACTGTGACCCCGAGAGAAAAAGAAAGATAGCTACCCAGAGACAACCTACAGCAACGACGTATCAGCCTCGGTCCAAGATGTTGAAAGTGACGGAATATTTGATGGCATACATACATGGCTTGCCACAGCGAGAACCCGTGTATCGGGTATTGTTGGGATGGTGGACATGTTATCAGAAGCACTAGTTCAATCCTCGATCTCTTCTTGATGTCGTGCAAGCGTTCTGAATAGAAGTCTACGCAAGCCTAGGTAACCAAAGATTTTCCTAGTGAGACGTCACTGAACAAAACCTCTCAGTCGGCGTCAGCGGACGGTTGTACAGTAGAAGCCTAAAACACCGGAGCTGAAATGAAATGAGAAGCCTGAGCGTTATCTGTAAAGATTGAAGGTGCAGAAGAGAAAATCTGTCGGTGACCTAAGGAAGTAAATTAGTTCTGGGACTTGGTTGCGGCGTCTTTTGAGCTGTATGTCGCTCGATATTAGTCACTCACACCTTAGTTAACTTGGAGAAATCGGGTTAAGCCTGGAGTATTAACAAGCTGCCTACCTACTTACCTGAATGTACAAAGTTTGGAAAATAGAAACTTCAGAACACCTATCTCCTTGCTTAGTATCGAACTGAAGGAGGAATCGATTGATTAGCTCAAATGCAGCGAGGGCAGCCTTTCTCTAGGCTTTTGAGCTGATAGCGAAGGTTACGAGTGGCTTTCATTTGGTTGTGTGCCCCGCCAGCCTTTGCTACGATCCATGCGGTAGTCATTGCCCCGCAGCAGGCTTCTTGTACGAAATACAGAGCCTATAGAGCCTAAATCCTCGTTATCTCCATAACAAAGGTCTTCGTTTTTGGGATGACTTGGTTCAACACTTCTTTTTGATCAATTCATAACACTAGGTAGTAACCTGGGAATGGCTCCAGGGACACAGTTGCTGTCCCTCCAGAAGCAAGCAAACTCCTAACCTTGAGGTATGACTGGGGTTAAGAAAAAAAAAGATCAGTCTCGGTTCATTTAGGCTTTGTCAACTAGGATAGAGACCAGGAGTTTTCTTGCCCCCTTGGCTGTAAGCAAGAAAGCTTCAAATTGCAACTAGGACTTGCTTCGAATATATTATATGATTACCATGCCAGCAGATTGGCAACCTGGAACGCTCACGTTGCTTAGTATAGAATGTGACGTTAACCTGGCGAATGGCACAATACTCCATGCAGGCATAATTTGGGCCAAGTCAATATCAACTTAGAGAAGCACGATCTCATATTATCATTTATCGTCATGGTCAGCAAGGGACTAAAGCTCCTGACTTGGTGCTCTTATATTCCCTATCTAACCCGTTCGTTTACATTTCTTTTCCTTGGCACACGCCTTTGATGCCTGCAAGAGGGCTTCAAATAATCAGATAACCTTCCTGGCATCCGCATTTCTTGTATTGCCCTCTTTGCCTTGTGTTTTGCCGGAATGGTTGGATGGTATCATTGCGACCGCAAGCGCCGAGCTTCTGCCATTTAGCAGGGTGGTGTCGTATTGCATTATGGCACTCTTCTACTCCTCATCGCCAATCTTGGGCGCAAGATAGAAACGCAGATGGCTTTGACCCTGCAGATCGTACTCCACCAAGAGGGGTACTTCATTAGAGAGCTTGATCTGGACCTGATCGGAAAGGCCAGCAGCCTTGCAGAAGTTGACCAGGTACTTAAGGGAGAAGGTGAGAGCGACAGGCTCGGTCAACTCAATTTTGACACTTTGTTTGGGTTTCTGGACATCATCATGGCTTCGAAGAGTCACTGAGCCGTTACCAATATCGCCATTGCATGCGAACTTGACACCGTCCTTGGAAGCTTCAATCATGACTGCCAATGTGTTAGATAGCAATCCAGTAGCCGGGTATGAAGCGAGCTTTGCAAGAACTAACCTGATTCTGACATAGCCATCAAGTCGGTACAGATGCGACGAAACTCGGCAGAGGGCATTGCAATTGTAGCAGCATACTCGGTGTCGGGGATGCCCAGGTGCTCCTGGTCAATGTCCATGAGCTTGAGGTCATACTCGCTGATGCGGTCGTTTTCAGGGCTTTCGAATTGCATGTTCAACACGTCAGGGGCATCCTCAGCCTTAAGCGTGAGCACGTCATTACTCTGAGCAGCGCGTAGGACCTTGGTCAGGGATGTGAGGTTGACACCGAGGGAGATATTGCGGTCGCAGCGGAACATCTCGAAGGATCCAGCATTAAGCAACATGGAAACCAAGGCAACATGGGAGTTGTCCATGGCCTGCAGCTGAATGCCACTGTCATTGCAGTCGAAGTTGCAATCTTGGACCAGATCCTTGATTGCATCGACAACCTTCTTCAGAAGATCAGCTTGAGCGAGTCGTGATTCCAACATATCTGTTTATCTGTTAGCATACCACTGATGCGTTCCCACACGAGACGTGAAGCTGTCACGCATAGATAAAAGGGTGGGGTGTTCGCTACTCGGGATGACTGACTGACTGAAAGTTTTGTTGGCAAATTGTAGCTAGATATGGACAGGGAGTATGAGCAAAGAATAAGAGAGCGAAATGGCTCGTAAAGTAAGGTGTGTTATGGTTACGAAAGGAATATGGGAGGTTGTCTGGTGGATGAAATGCAAGATGCAGATAGCAATGTGCTTTTGTCGCGAAATTGCTAGGCTGCTTTACGCTAGCTGGCAGGTGAGGAGCCACTTAACGCGTGACCATCAAACAGCCAACGCGTCGCGTTTCAGGCGGATGCTAGTGGAGAACTCAGGACTTTGATCCTACCTAAATGATAAAAAGACTTGAGGTATTTTGGTATACCGTAGCTACCTACCTAGGTACCTTACCTTAGTAGGTAAGTTGAGGACAAGTTTAGTATACTTTTTGCTGAGTTTATATACCTTAGTTATTTTAATCGCTTATTCTAGAGATCCAAAGTTCCGACTAATATACAAATTGTATCTTCTATATATCGATACAGACATATATAAGGTTATAGCTTGAGATGAATGTTAGTCCAAAAATACCTAGGCACCTAGAGACGCAAGCCCACCTCAGTTCCTGATTGAGAGGTCCTCAATCTTTTGGCCTCTATCCACACCTCAGGGCAGGTGCGAACCACAGAAGTATCTTTGTACCCAAGTAGGTTCTGAGCCTCTTGCCAGTTCTTCAAGCGACTGGATACCTTAAGGCGCCAATGGTCGTTAGAGAGAAATATGGTAATGCCAAAGTTCTGTTCAAGGTACCTTAAGAATGTATCCAGACCTTACAATGGCCTATTATGTACATAAGGGATGTAGCTATCATACATACTAGGTATGTTACCAAGAAGAAGTCCCCCCGTCATCATTTACATTGAACGAAATAAGTAGATCGGCAAATAGTAACGAATAATTTCCCAAGAGGCCAATCCGTAGCGCATATGTCTTACAGCTATCGTCCATAAGGGCACATTGGTGCGATTGTGTGTCGCCAAAAACCTGATCGCCGAGAATGATTATAGCTGGCAAATAATACAAAACCAAAATCCCCAACCCTGAACCTGAAACGCCGCAGCCATCCATGGCTTGTCTATAGAATAGTGTCGTTTATAGAGAATTGTGCGTGTCGTCGTGACGCTACCTGTGCTTGACATATTTATGTGTCTGTGGAGCTCGAAAGTGAAATTTTCATAAGTCGATAGCAAGAATAAAAAAAACCGGTTCGGTGTCGATTCAGACGATTGTTTTGTACTCGGTGAAGGCAGGAGAAGGCGATTGAAAAGTGTTGAAGATAATGATCGTGATGTTTGTTTCATAAAATCGATACCCCTACATTGACACAATCCGACCTGCTGGTGCGCTGGCACGAGTTCGAGGTCTTAGGTTAATAACTGTCTCTAGCTCCCGGAGCATACCCCTGGTTGCATCAACGTGCTGTCGGGCAAGAGCCTTTTGTTCTCGTTCTTCCCGAACCTTGACTATTCTTTCTTCTCGAGTGAGCATGCTTCGTGGTCGCGAGAGAGCAACGGCTTCAAAAACTTCTGGTGCCTCCTGTTCAGTTGAACCAGCATACTCAGAACTAGGCGGAGACTCGCCAGTCAATGCTTTGAGAGCTGCAGCAGCCCCACCATTCTCGTCCACAGTAGTCAGTCCACTAAGAGAACTAACAGGCGACAGCAGAGTACTCATGGATGAAAGCCTCTTCTCGTTTCTATCGATGCCGAGTGCCAAAGCAGCTCTGCCCTCTTCCCATGCGGTCATCAGGTCTTTCAGATCCATGCCGATGGACTCATATTGCGCCATTAGATTCGGTCCGAGCTCCGAGATGTCGTTCGAATCGTTCAGAGTTCTATCGGATTCTTCACGAAGAAGCTGCAGCTTTGCCTGTAGGCCCCTGATTCCGCTTGATAGTGAATTAAGTTTCCGAAGTTGAGCCCTCCAGCGCTCCCGCCCAGGCGTAAGGGCATTCTTTGGTGTAGGGGAAGATGGAAAAGCTGGAGAAACGTGAGTATATGGCCAATAGATGATGACTTGCATCGTATTCTTACTATCTTGCTCGCTGAGAATGCTCTGTATCCTAGCATGAGCTGTTTGAGTTGAGCTGTTCACGCTCAAAAGAGACTCTACGGCCGTCGTCCAACGAAGTAAATCATTTGCATCACTATTGGCATCCAGAGCAAGCAGTGCGCAAAGGAATAGTTTCCTTATGGTGGAGAATCGAGCAGCCAGAATTTTGAGGGTTCTCAAGGATTCGGGATCGTCCAAATCCTCATCACTTAGTCCTTGACGGGCGTCTGACATGTCGAAGTCGGTAATGTCGTATATATCATAATATTTTTCCAAGTCTGTTTGCTCCGCAAATCCGTTGACAACTGTACAGACCTGATTGTAAGAATCAAGAACCTCTTGAAAAGAATGTCTCAGGGCTTTGCGCAGCCGGACACAACGCCGGGTTTGGGTGCGGTCTTCTATACGGCTGATTGGCGGCAGGGGAGCGCTGCTATAAATTGTTCAGTGCATGTGATGGCAAGGAAAAGAAAGACCTACAGTCTGTAACCTCGAGACACTAACTCGACTTCTTGTATGAGAGAGATAGCTGCACCTGACGCACTGTCAAAGTTGTGTGAGTTTTCCACGAAAGAAGTGATTTCAGACAGCGATTGCGATCTTCGATACCGAAGCCATTGTCGTTTCATGTAAACCTGGCCAAGCAGGACGGCCGCTGCGCAAAGCACGAGAAGAAAGACCAGCCTCTTCTTGGTAACACCACTGCCAAGAACCCAACTCAGAACAACCGCGACCGCAAGAGCGGCAAGAACTGATGCCAGAATTCCCTCTGTGGACAATAGGGATTCGTCTTCGTTCGTTGATGGGCTAGGGCCCCTGTTATCTAGTTGCGACTGCCCCAGGCCCGAATGGCCACTTAAAAGCTGAGACGCAATGATTGTATATCGGAATTGTTCGAGAAATTTGGCGTTGTCAGCTCGGTCGATACTCGCAGCAACCGCAGCCTATGGCAGGTGGTTTTAGCAATCGTTGATAAGTCACACCAGTTCGAGGTGACATACTGAATATTTCCTGCTAGCAGACCGCAATGAGGAGGGCCTAGGAACTTGCAAATGAAGCCCATTAGGAGCCTTATTTCGGAATCTTGGTTTAACTAAAGGTCGGCCAGTGGGTGCGAAGGGAGATGGACTGGATGGTGGTGATGGGCTTGATCGACCAGCGGATGAATCAAGTTCGGGCGTTACTGCACCGGGAGCCCAGTCAGCCTGGGGCTCATCTCCCCCATCTTGAGATATGTTAGTACACAAAAGGGAAAGCGATGTCGCGCGCAAGGGAGAATGATGCTTGCTCACCTCTGAGGTAGTCGGCGAACGGAGTCTCCTCATACACCACGGGCTCCATCTAGCTTCTTTGTGACGTCGTCGGTGTCGATAAGCAGTCACACAGAGCCATCGAGCGGTGCTGATCGATGCAGAGTGAAAGTGTCGTATGTGATATCTTGTTCAGATGTTGATTAAACCAGTACGAGTATGGTGTTCAGGAGAAGCCGACAAACAATATGGACGGATTACGGAGTATTAGACGAGCGCGAGCAGGGACAGGCTGGTTCGTTGATGTTACCAATTAGGGGAGCTCCACGCTCACCGTAGTGGCCAGCCGGAGCCGCGGCAGGGATCGTGTGGCTATCAAGGGCCTGTCAAAAGCGCCGCAACCTTGACGGAAAGTATACGGACCCCGGAAGCTTGAAGTTTAGCCTTGTCAGATGCAATTTCGAGCCGAACTGATACTATTTATGCAGTCAACTGCGGAAGACGTAATAAGGTGCAGGAAGACGCAGGGACGGCCCAAGACACGGCGTATCAGCATCTGACAAAAGGGGCTCCAGAGCTTCTGAACACCTGTTCGCCCCAAGAGGAAGAAGATAACCAAGGCCCCAAATCCTGAAGTGACAAAAACAAAGCCGGTACCTGCTGGTGGGTAGTCAGATAAGTCGAAGATGAACTCTAGATGCCTTTATCAGTGTATTTTCCAGTGTCCCCTGCGCGCAACAAAAACTTCAGCCATTAATAAGCTACGATCCAAAATTCTAAAGGGCTGCTAAGATACACTAAGCTTAATTCTTTCTGTGACCCATTGTGCCTTTGAATAGAGATCCTTGGTTTTCTTGCCTCCTCTGGTACCCTATTCGGAGTCTCAAGTCTTGTTGCTCACCAAGGGGATGCAATAAAACTTAGGACTTCTATCCTAGGTGACAAAAAGCCTTAGGTAAACTTAACATAATTTAGTATAGATTTACGGAGTAGAGGATCTTAGACTACGTACTTTTAGCACCTTATTAACTTAACGTCAGAAGTCTTCTTGCACCCTGGGGCTCACCTCCCTCAAGCCCTTATGGCAGAGCCAGGAGACGCTAGATGCCGCCAGGGACTCATTTGTGGAGCAAGACAGACAGACAGATAATGATTGATAGGTAGCGCCTGAGGCATTCACTTAGCTAAGGTAGCTAACGGAACTCACAGAACCTGGGGTAAAATCATTTTTCTGGTTGGCCAGTTGTGTACGAGCCAAATGCTTCGTATTGAAAGTTCTATCACCCACGCACCTTTACCTAGTACTTACCTTAACTGGGTACCTTACCTTCCAAGAAACCAGCTCTACGTGGATTTTGCACAGAGCATACCACGATGCTGACATGAACCGAATTTCGATACTGCGTCCCGTGATTCGAGGAATTCAAATGCTTCGACGATGCACTATCTCACACTCTACCGTCGCACGGGTGTGTGCCCTGTTGCAGGCTCACCAAGTGGCATCTGGATCTCCAATACCGTATTAGCCCAAGCCACGGAGCGATTCCAACGCTTCGATCCGATTCCTAGTCGATGCTTGAGCTCATATGCCGGGCCTCTCGAGAGCCGACGTCGTTTGGGCAAGCGACATATCGTTGCCGTTGTACCCAATTCTCATGCTATACCCTTTCCTTGGAGGATCGAAGTGCCCGTTAATCTCGGCGAGTGGACTTGGGAGGCTCCTGTTGCACCGAATGATCGGCACAAAAAAAAGATTGGTCTGTTCGAACGCTTTCTCAGGAACCTCGAGGACATGGGGCACGAAGAAAATATCAACCTTGCAATTGCTACACCACCGCCGGAGGCGGTTATGGTGCCCGCAGCATTGACTCTCACATCAATAGAACAGGCCCGAGGTGATATGAACGAACGGCTCGCCAAATTTTACAAGTTCGAAGATGAAAACGCATTGAAGAAGATTTGCGAGCCCTATGTTATTCAGATCTTGAAGATGGTCGAGGAAAGGACGATTTCCAACGACGACCTTGTCCAAGCTCTCGATCCGTTCGACAATCATCTCAAGCAACAAGCACCGGCCAAACTTCTCGATGATAGGGTTGCCAAACAATGGGTCTACATAATCCATGCTATGTATCGCACCCGGACGACCTCAGCTGAAGATTTGTACGGGAGCCATGTTTGGCACCAGTGCCTCAAAACAATATTGCATATGGCACCCCAGCCCTCTACGTTCCATTGCCTTGAGGAGCTTCTGAGACTTGTTTCCTTATACGAAAAGATACAACTAGATACAAATGACTACCTCGACCTAATGCATAGTCATAATCGACTGGAAATGGCACAGGGCGAACAATACCCTACACGACCTATATCATTCCGCCTCTTACGCCGCAGTATGCAGTTGACTCGATTAATTTCTGCCCAAGGTCTGACACAAATGGAGACATTTGAAGCTTTGACTAAACATTGCTTTCAGTGCGTCGACGAGACCACAGACCAACGTACGTTAGCTTTTCAGCTATTGTTGAAATTGGCGGCAGTCCCAGGTCTCAAGGCAGGCGAATTTTCTACCCTCGCCAGCAATGTTCACAGCATCCAAGATTGGGTAGAATCAGAAGTTTGGCAATTCATGGCTATTCGTCTTATGAGCACGACACAGGGAGGAATACGGCCTGAGCAATTATACAAATGGATTACCGGGCCTACACAGTTGCACCGCTGGGCAGCAATGCTTCAAGACTCTCGTCATAGTGAAACCAAGAAACGCATAGCGAACTTGAGGGCGCTTACACATACCAGTGAAACCTTTGGACACCTTGATACATTGATCAAGTCGGTTCGGCTGGTGAACGATCGTCATGGGGTTATACAAGATATGATGAAGATGGAGAGGGACCCGTATTGTGCCGTTATGATTTGGGAATCTTATAACGCAGGGGCGTCAGTTAAGCATAAATTCCCTTGGTACATGTGGGCACGACATGCAGAAGCTATAGTAACGCATCCGGACCTACCACCAGACCTCATCTGGCAGATCGCCGAATTTTGCTCATCAAAGACTGCTACCCGGCTTAAAGCCCCCATCGTACGGAACCTTGTGTTTGTGATGGACTTCCTGGAAGAGATTTGTCAGTTCTACATGAAGAAACCCGGCCTGACAGCCCGACAGCGCCTTAGATATATCGAAACCGCTATCAACTGGGGCAAAAGGACTGGGCAGCATATGTCGCAGCCTGCGATACAAACTCTAGCTGAGATTCTGCTTCAGGACCTCGAAGAGGGTAAAATGGGCCGCAAGACACGGCTTCGTTATTTGGTCAAAAAGATTGGGCATTTCTATGGAAAAGAGCAGGCAGCGAAGGTTGCCACCTCACTCGATGGGTGGAGATGGACCAACAGGCGCAGAGGGGGGCAGTTACCACGGCTACCAGCGCCAATGAGGGATGCGCATTTCAAATCAGAAGAACCAATCAAGGAGCTCTCAAACTATTCAGTGCAACCAACTCTGGAAGAGAGCCTGAAAAGACCCCTTCGGCAAGCATGGGAGCAGACCCTGCCACCCATCGGACGAGTTAGGTACGACATCGAGAGCAAGGATTCTCGAGACGAGGACGACAATGGGGTGGGAGATGAACGTACTTTGGAATCTATCATGAGGGCTCAACGACGAAAGAAAGAGGCCAACTCTGGGATAGGTTCAAGCTTCTAGGTAATGCATCTCGCGGTTTATGTCAGCACATAATTTGGTATTTGGCAGAACTCATAAGTCCGAAGAATAGAGCAACGAATAGAATCGCCCTTGCGGCAGTAGATAGCTTTTGATACACATGCCCGGCAATCTTGTTGAGGATAATAGCTAATTTGGATCTATGTGCTGCAAGGCAACTTGCAAGAACAAATCAAAAGGTGTCTACGGAGGAGGAAAACCCAGGACCTTGATCCTGAATGACATAAAAAGACTTATTAGTTGACTTAGCATAAGTTTAGGACACTTTTTGCGAAGTTTATTTTGATGCCCTATATTATTATGTCTGATGTTTCCCTTCTCCCCGAGGGGTGTATCAGACTATTGACGAAGAAATCATGAGACTGTGTCATTCTTAAAGCTAATTTACAAAGAAATTCAATAGATACTGTAAGTCTTGAGCGTCCATACATCAAATGTCATTACAGACACAAATAAATAGCAAAAGAAAAGCGACAAAATATCGTAAGACGTAAAATCGAAGATTGAACTACCCTTGGTCAACCCAAGCATGACGTGAAAAGCAGACACGAAAAGCAAAACACAAAACATCAACATAAAACATCAACATAAAACATCAACATAAAACTGGAAACGTGAGGCCCTTTCCCCTTCATCCAGACCAGAAACAAACAAAGGAAATCCTTGCTAGTAATGCGATTGTCCCCAGATCCCAAAGACCAAAACACCGCCTATATCCTTTTCCCAAGTGGTATCTTCCCATATCCTGTATCCCTTAATCTACATAATCTACTTCAGTTGGACCCATTGTCTCAGTCACAAGACTAATATGACTCCGAGCGCCGATGGAAGTGCTTCCACCATCACTTGCGCCACCAAACAGACCCTTGGAGCGGGGCACAAGAACCTGTGCAGGGCATACCACTATCTCTTCGTCGCCTTTTCCATTATCATCCCCCTTTTTGACGACAAGGGGGAAAAGCACAACCCGAACGATGGCACCTTGTGCCTCAAGGTCTTCATTTGAGGTTGTGATGCTGCCGCTTCGTTCGTTCATCATTGATGCGTTGAACTGAACTGTCGCGGTAAGTTCACCGTCCGCGTCGTATTCAGGGCGCAAAGGCGGCAGCATCATATATTCAGCCTTTTGCGTCCGCATCTCGATCGAGAGACCAACGGCCTCTCTCATGACACGCCGTAGCTGAGATTGAATTTGATCTTCCAAGTTCGACGGTGGTGGAAGGATCTTACACAATGTTTGGAGGATGGCCTGAACAACGGCCTCTGTGTCCAAATCACGTTGGCGCTTGAAACTTTCGCGCTTCGCCAGTAAAGTCAAGGTAACGGCGCGCCACTGGCGTACCGCTTCGATGGGGCCGACTTCGGTCAGCAGCTTCTCCAGTGACTTGAGCTTCTGTCGCTGCTCTCTGTCCATACCAAAAAGATATCGAGTGAAGACAAATTCCCAAACCATGTTCATGGTCATGGACATGAAGATATCGCGTCTCTTTACCCGGTCCCGGAGATAAACGTCGACATCGGATCCATCAAGTACGGCGTTATCGAGTCGATCAATTGTCTTCTCATCATTGATCTCGCTTGTTAAGCGGCAGGCGCGCATATCAGAGAATTTAGAGAACCGAAGCACCCATTGCTGAACATGGGAACAAAGTTGTTGGCAACGATGGTCAAAATGATCCTCATCGCGGATGTTAAGAAAGTGATCGTTGCCAGCCTTAGCTTCTAAAATCTGGCGCTGAAGGTCACGAATTTTCTCCTTAGCAGAATCAAGTTTGGCGCGAAGCTCGGCAATTTCTGCGTCCTTTGCCTCAAGAGACTGTTCAGTGTTGCCTTTTTCGCGTCGAGCTTCCTCGAGCTCACGTGCGACAGCGGCATTGCGACTCTCAAGATCAGTTACACGGCCATTGTCTTTGCTTGCAAGCTCGGCGTTGGCGCTTGCAAGACCGTCATTGACTTCTGAAAGTCTAGAGACTTCGTTCTGAAGAAATTGTAATGATTGCTTGAGATTGTCGATTTCGGCATCGCGATCGGCTAAACTGCTGGCGGCTCGTTGACTGAGGTTCGTCTCAGCCATAGCGCGGGCATCGGTGAGCATTCGGTTCTCGGCCATTAGCTGCTCGACCTTATTCTCGAGTTCAAGGACCTGCATGCTTTGTCGGCGGCGCATGCTGTGTGGTCGGGTTGGTGATCGGGGTGAGCCGATGCGACCCTCGCCAAAGCCATCCTTTGTTGTTGTTAGTGCCATATTACATTAGAATAAAAGTTACTGATTGACTTACATAGACGTCGGCCATGTCCTTGGCACGGGCGCGACCCTCATTTGCGACAGGCGTGGAACTGACGGGTGCGGCGGTGGTAGTGTTTTGTTGACGAAGAGCCCGCAAATCACTGCTCATTCGCTTGTCAACACGGCGGAGCGGCGGTGTGGAGGTGCCTGACGAGCGGTTGATGCCTGGGCTCTCAGGCCTCAACCTAAGCGGCTCCGGGGTCCGACGACGAGAGAGGCTGGTGTTAGAGACAGTTCGACGCCCTGAACCCTCGAGACGAGGTGTTGACCGACGAGAAGGAGTGGCATTGTCTGAAGCACTTCTCTGACCAGAAACTGACGGTGAAAACGGGTTGGGACTCGTAGTCGGAATTGGAATTGGTGTTGAAAGCTCAGGTCCTCGTAGGGCTGCCGCTAAGCCCGCACCCGCTGCAACGGCGGCGACTGCCGTGCCAGCTGGAGTTAGAGCCCCATATTGTTTCTTTTTTTCTGGCTCCGGTGTTGGTCCAGGTGCTGCAGGCTCTCGCAACACCGGCGTACCTCGCGGAGATCGACGAAGTCTTCGCTCGCTCGGCGGATCGGGAGTTTGCAACACCGCGCGGTCTGCAACTGGCTGTATCTGATTTTCCCTTTCAGCCCAGTCTTCGGTATGTACTCCACTGTCGCGTGAAGCCTCATGACTAGCAGGTTTGCTTCGCCTCAGAGTTGCTAAATCCCCTCCGAATCCGCTGTCACGATGTGCCTCTTCACTCAAGCGTCTACTTCGTCTCTGGAAGCTCGATGCGTCGCCAACAGGAGCGCTGTCGCGTTTGGCTTTTGGTGTTGAAAACGCATCCTTGGCTGGCTCAACTTCGGCCTCGGGAACCTCTGGGACTGGCTCTAAGAGTCTGCTTGGCGATCGGCGTAGATCACTAATATCCGATTCCGATCCCACCAGTGGTGCAAATATCTTGCTATCCTCTCGTAACAGACCACTCTTGGGCTCCTCAACGTCAGATCCACGACGAAGAAGAGGCTGAGGGGAGCTTCTCAATCGCTCCAATTCTCCTTTGCCAAGCACCGGACTTTCCATCGTGTCTGAAGTTTCAGCACATAATTGCCGCGAAGTTGAATTGTGCTCTTTCTTCGGGTTTGTTGAAGGACCTTTTGATGTGTCAAGAACTTCCGATGTTCCCTCGTAGCTCTCCGAGCGCCTACTCTTTCCTGGCGCATCGAACAACGTCTCGTGAACAGACGATGTGGCATTGTTTGTCTTTTTCGAAGCTTTTGGTTTTCTCTCTGCTGGTCCGCTCTTGTCTTTAGCATCTGTAGCAATGTCATGATGCCTTTCCTTGTGGTCAGCACTACCACTAGCGAGGTCTTTTTCTGGTATCTTCCTCCTCGCATCCTGAACTTCTCGGTGCGCTGGGGTTTCTGCCTGTACCCTTTTGTCAATATCTTTCGCATGTAACTTGGTGTCATTTGAGTCTCTTGTTGCTGCTTTCCCATCATTCTGCGATTCCTTATTCCCTTCTTCCAGTGCCTCATCCCTGCTTTCGGGCTTCTTTTCTTCTTGTCTTGCGCCTTTATTCTTGTCGCCCTCTGTCCAATCCCCAAACATGGCAGAGCTGAACGTTGCGGCGGTGGCTGCAATCATTCCAGCAAAAGTCGATGTACTGGGCTTGCTGGATTTATGCAGGCCTGGTTCATATTTCGGAAAGTCCGAGATGGCGGCTGTAGCTTCTGGGGAGCGTACAAGCTGATCCGTAGGTTCTTCTAAGGCTTGTGGGTTCGCATCAGGAGATCCTTTCGGAAATATGGAAGTCGACTCGGATTTTCTCAAGACCCTCTTCCGCTCTTTCGCATCCAAGGTTTGTGGTGATGATGATCTGCCAGTCTCTTTCAGCTGTGTGGCCTCATTTGCAAAAGAGAACTGGGCATCTCGATCAATGGAAGGTGCATGTTCCGAAGAGACTGATGGTCCAGCAGATCTCGCTCCCAACCCTACTTTCTGGGCTTTCTTCATTCCTTTCTTCAAAAACTTGTCAATAGATTTGATGTTAGGCGGCTCTGTCGCTGTCGCTGTCAAATTTGATGGCACATTAGAGGCACTGCTTGTCTCTTCGGAGGCCATGCCTCTAGAGGGTGCATATCCACTCGATTTTGTCTCCTCCGACCAAGCCCTAGTGGAATGACTCTTAGAAGCTGGCGTCATCTCCGTATCTTCGTCCACTGTCTCATGGACAAGTGTAGTTGCCGGGATATGTCGCAGGGTGGGAGCTGCCACAGGGGGTTCTGGGGTTATGCAACAATCGTTTGTCGGAGCAGGAGCGTTATCAATTGTTCCAGGACCTGATGCAGCTTGAGCGGCTGTATCTGGCTGACCTTCGATTGCCAATTGGGACTGAAAAGGCTCGGTAAGGATTACGTCACCGTCCTGTGGCTGCTTGTCTGTTTGTTCTTTATTCCCATCTTCCGTCTTGACCAGTATTGGCCGTGGATCGTCTAACACCTCCGTTGTCGCAAGCTCTTTGGAAGCCAGGGCATTTGGTTCTGAGAGAAGGTGATTGTTGGCGTGATGGCCAGAAATAGCTTGAGTAGACAGCACACCCTGATTCCCTTCTCTTGCTGCCTCAATAGATCCATGATCTGTTTGCTTCTGCCTCGTTTTCTTTGGGGCTAACTTTACAAACGGATCTTCTGTGGCAGCGGGTGAAGGTTCAAAGAGCTGTCTTGGTGAGGGCACAGCAAATGCATTTGCCTCAACCTGCACCAGCGACGGCCCGCCTTTGCCAAAAGCAGAGGATCTAGCTGTCGATGTCGGTAAACTTTTTGCAGTTTTGACAGTGGGTTTTCCAGTCCCAAGATCTTGAAGGGGGGTATTCGCTTCTTCCTTCTGGGCCATCATTGAGTCAACAACAGGGTCGTCCCTGGGTTGAATTTCGAGGTGCTGTTTTCCTTGTATGGCCTGACGCGGTGCCTGGTCGGCCCCCGAGGCCTCGGGCACAAGTGAGAGGTTTGGCATAACTACTTGGGCCCTATCATCAGAATATGTATCATCCAGAGTCGATTTGCTGCCGGAAACTCCGGGGAACTCGATGCGCTTCCGGACTGCTAGCTCTGGGGAAGCTTTCTCTTCTGTGATTAACGTCTCGGAAGCGTAGCCCATCTTTATATTCTTGTCATTCTGAAAATGCGGCGTAGTTGAGTCTTCCATCTGAGTAACTTCCTCAACTTGCTTTGATGATACGTTTGATTCGTCAGGCACAGCGGGGTGACAATTACTTCCGATCTCGGTTGCGGCTGTCATAGGCATTACCCCGTATGGTGGTTCTAGCCCCAGGAAGATATCACCCGACTTGACTGGTGCTGCTTTGTTATCAACCTTAGCCTGGTCAGTGGTTGGAAGCCCGGTTCCTGGCTGGGTTCCATCAGGATCGTTCAATATTGCATCAGCAAGCTTCGGCTGATTTTGAAATTCCTGTGGTCTTTGGGCATCTTCCAAGACTGAACAGTTTTTGTTGACATCGCTTAGTACGAAACGAGTAGTATCTGCATTCGGCTTCGGCTGCTTCTTCTGTTCTTTCTCTGGAAGTATGGCATTCTCATCACCTGGCCTGATACTGATAAGATCTTCGTGGAACAGCTCCGTCTGTGCACCGAGGAGAGAAACATCTAATGCTTTCTTTCTCGAATCAGGGGTATCTGTCGCTGCTCGCACAGTGACATCGTGCTGAGGTTCCGTTGACTTGAACAACTCCAGGTCCTTAAAGCTTGTGAGGGTGCCTGTGTGCATAGCTTCATCAGGCTCTTTGATAGGAACGACTCGTAGGCTAGAGTTTTCTTCTGTGTCCAAATGGGACCTGGGAACCCCAGCGGAATTATCAGCGTTACTGACTTCAGCCGAATCAAGGCTCATCGCTTGTTTGGGGGATTCTTGTGGAACTTCAGGTGCTGGATGGCCGATCATGGTTGGGGAGTGAACTGTTGATGGGGCGAATGAAACCGTACCATAGTTGTCCCAGGGCTTGCTGTCAATTTGATGCTTTTGAGCAAGCTCAGTAGAATGAAGGCACGCTTCGTGGTCCGCCTCAGCCCTAGTAGAATTGGTTGACTCATCGCTGTTGACGAAATTCTCGGCTGGAATAAGGGCAGGCTCATCGTGTTCCCCGGTTTCCTTGCTCTCCTCTGGCAACAGGTCAGATGCTAGAACTGGTGCCATTTCATCGTGGGCTTCTCCTGTTCCATGTTGTGACAGCATCTCTACCGCACATGTAGCGCTGTCAAGACCCACATGGATCTCTCGAGTATACCTGGACGAGTGCTCCAAATCTGGTGGTGCTTGGCTAGTGGGCTGCTCTGTCTTCATTTCTTGATTCGGCTTACTCAGTGGCGGTGATGATGGAATTGGCACGCCATCGCTTCCCGGCTCCTGTTTGTTTGCAATCTCAGGCAGTAGAGAACCATGAACGTCTTCCGGTTGATCTTTTCCAGAAAATACGGGTGTCTCTGCTATAGTTGGTGTCTTGGTCAAAGTATGAATTTCATCGTCCGTCTTTGTGTCGTTGCTCGGTTCCCTCTTAGTTTCCTGTAGAGGAGAAGGTCCAGTATCGTCATTCAGCGGCTTATGTTGATCTGATTCAGTCTCGCGGATTGATCGCGTCTCAGGTGCAAGTACTGCGTCTGCGAGAATGCCCTCGTGGATGCCATCATTGCGAACCTCGAAGGTCGTTTTCTTCCCAGTATGTTCTTTACTGGCAGATGTCCTTGACGCCTCCGGGTCTTCCGCAAGTTGTGCTCCACTACTGCCACTGACTGGTCCGAATTGAGATATAGGAGGGCTAGTTTCGGAAGCAGGTTCGGGCAGAGGTTTGCCAGTTGAATGAGTCGGTTCGAAAGAAGACTGAATGATTGGGTCGAGACCTATCTTTCTAAGCTTCTTTTTCATCTTCTTCCTGTCCTTGGAAGAAAAGGCCTCCCACTCCTCGACGGTAAACTCATTCTCAGCTTGCTGAACGCCTGAGGAACGAAGATGTTCATCGCCTGTGATGTCCATCACCTGGTTTGGAGAATCAGGCGAAATCGACGCTGGTATTGGTCGAGACCGTGGATGCGCCGTCGCAAGACCCTCGGCCACTTGGTTCTCATCGGCCTCATTGAGTTCGGAATCTTGGACGCCTACACCGTCCATTGCTTTGAGTGCACGATGAGAAATGGCAAGCTCATGAGATGGTTCAGAAGAAGGATCTTCCTGATGAGATTCGGAAGAGGCTTTTGTGGTGCTCTCCTTCGTAAATTGATCTTGTTCCTCATTTTCTATGTCGGCAGCAATCTGAAGAGGGATCGTTGATTGGAAATCTGCGACAGACACAGGGTGATCAGATACTCCCAAGCCTGCCCTTGGGTCGGACGTGGATGCAGCACTAATTACCAAGTCTGCCGGGGGATTCCCAGGTGTTATCAATTCATGAACGACTTCGAGGTTTGGAGCGATATCGACATCTGCGGGTTTGCTTGGCTCCTCCACCTGATCGACATCTTCATGGAGGGCCTCCTGCTTGTTCTTGTTCTTGTTCTTTTTCTTTTTCTTCGACATCTTTTTCTCCGCTGCGGACAAACTTTCGGGGGCCTCAGTCATGCCATGATCAGGGTCTGCTGAATTCTCTAAAAAAACAGAAGTAGCTGTAGGTGCTATCTCTGAACTGGATGCATCAGTAATCGCTTGAACGGTGAGCGAGATAGGTGGAGTTTGCGACTGTTCATGAGCCTGTTGAGAGGTTGAGTTTGGCCACTTGGGCCGGGCGGGAATGTCAGGATTTTCCAGACACTCAGACGCTTGTTCAGTGGTGTCCGGCGGTGGCGGGCGATCCTCGAAAGACTCTATGTCCAGGGGGGGTTGTTCAGCTGCCTTCGTTGCAATCTGCTGTGGTAAGGACGTGAAGATATCAGAGGCAACGGTAGCAGAAGCAGCTGTGTTTGTGACACCGAGTTCCCGGGTATGATCTGCTTCGCCTTCTTTGAGACCATATAGAGCATCAGTGTTTTCGCCGACGGAATCGAGGTCCGAATAGGAGTTTGCAGAAGCTCCAGGAAGCTGTTGTATAGACTGGATATTATTATCAGTCGCTTGTCCTGGTGCAATTTCATCCTCAGATCCGACAGGCGCGTCTGTCAATACATGCTCATTTGACGAAGGAGATTCGAGCACCGTGGAAGCAGCAGCTTCCTCAGATAGGCTGACACGTGTGCTGTCTGTCGTATCATTCTTCATTTCGAAAGAGGGCGGAGGATCTTGGATGAGCTTTGCCGTGAAATTCGGCTTGGTTGCGACATCGGCCTTTTTTCCCGCCTCAAATTTTGAACCACAGACCTCAATCGTATCAACACAATCTTTGAGTGTCTGTCTCGGCCCAACCCAAGAACCTAATGAGGCATCGATTCCCACCACGCTCTTCTGCTCCATTGCACTGTTAGTAATTGGGCCTTTACCAAGATTAGCGACTTGATCCTCAGGATCAACCTCCGGCACAGGAACAATGGCATCTTGTCCAGGGGCTGTCTGCTCAGATTCAAGTTGGGATCCCTGAATGGCGGCATCAGCTTCAGGCTTGGCAATGGCTTGTCCAGTCGGAGAGTGAATATTGGTGTTGTCCAGAGATTGAGTCTCATTTTTGGACTCAGATTCAGCTTCAATGACGGGCTCAATTATAGGTACAATCTCCTCGATCTCCGGGAGTCCTTCTTTCTCATTCTTAAAGTCAGGCTCTGGATCTGCCTCGGTAGAGCTTGGAGCAACAGGTTCAGATTGAACCTGGGGCTTTAGTTCAGATTCCAATCCAGTTTCAGCCGATGGTTCCGATAGTGCCTCTGAAGAGGCACCGGTTTCCTTGGGCGTCTGTGTTTTGGGCGAGGAATCCAAGGCAGCCAGAGCCTTGACTTTCTTCAACTTCTTGATCTGTTTTTTTGACAAGCCTGCAAATTCCTTATTGTCTCCTAGTTCCTGTCCCGGTTCCGATTCTGGCTCCAGCTTCGTCCCAGACCCGAAATAGGCGTCAAGATCGCCAGCTATGCTCGTATCCTCCTCCCGTTTTGCACCCTCCGTAGATCCTTGGCTCTGTGCCTTATCCACGGCGGCGGCGGCGGCGTCCTGCTTTTCCGGATCCGGAATCATCTCCGGCTCCGTTGGACGGTTGGTCTCGGGGTCCTGCAGGATTTCAAAATCGTTGTCTTTAGCCTTCTTCTTTCGGTCGGTCTGGGATTGACTGAGGCTTAACCCACCCCGCTCGTCTTCAGGACCAGCTGGTTCTTCGCTTGGAAGCTCTCCAGAATTACCGGTATCTGGTACATTGATATGGTCGACTGGAGGAGTCATTTTATCCTCCAAAGGAACGGCTCTGTCAAGTGTCTCGTTTTCATCGGTCTGCTTAGGGGTCTCATCGTGCGCGGCTTGAGGATTTTCGGCTGGGACATTGATTCCAGTATCGACCGAAACGCTAGCATCCTGAGAAGAGGTAGCAAGGCCAGCCTCAGCTTCAGTTTCCTGGGTTTCTTCAAGAGCAGCTTTCCTCTTTTCGGCCTTTTTCTTCTTCTTCTTGTCCTTCTTTGACAGTTTCGCCGGTGAATCGGGTTCCTCGACTTCGGGAGGACTTTCGGAGGGAGGCTCATCGGGTGCTACAATATCAGGTTTGTCGGTGGCTGGTGTTGGTTCCTGGACAGAAGGGGTTTCTACGGTGGTCTTGGCATCAGCTGGCTGTGTCTGCTCTTCATCTATTGGGGTAGTCTCGACAGTGTTTATCACTTCCGACTCCATGGGAGGCGACGGCTCATCTTGATGGACAGGCGTTTCTGTAAGTTCAATACCACTTGATTCTGCAGTCTGGGCAACGTCGGACTTTGCTTCTTGCGAAGCGGAGTCCTTGGCTGTATCAGAGATCAAGTCTTTGGAAGTTGACTCGGGAGGTTCTTGGAGTGTGGTTTCGGCTTCAGTCTGCTTCTCCGGCTCGTCAGAAGAAGCAGTCTTCTTCTTTTTCTTCTTTTTCTTGCTCTTCTTATCGGGTGGTGTCTCTAGCTCGGCCTCTTCCACAATAGCAGCCGAATTTGCTTCAGGGTCGCCCTCAATGGCCGTACTCTCATTTGCAAGCTCCAAGGGGTGATTCACAGGAGGTATGTCAGGCTGTTCGGCATCCTCTGATCGCACTTCATTCGACACCTCCTGGGCAACTAGCTCAGCAACCTGTACTTCGTTGAGGCTGGCTGTAGATTCATCGAGGCGCAAGGGCTCGGATGCTATGACAGGCGGTTCGCTGTTCTGTGTTGCTGCACCTTGACCTTCCTCGTTCTCAACAACAGATATTGATTTCTTCTTCTTCTTTTTCTTTGACTTCTTAGTGCTCGCCAGCTCTGAAGTGTTGCCTTCAGGAGCTTCTATAGCATCTTGAGGCTCAGTAGTCACAGCCGTGTCAATAACATCAATGTTTTCCTCGGTCCCTTCTACGGCCGGCAGGGCCATTGCCGCCTCGGTGGTCTCGGTCGGTTGTCCAAAATCTCGAGCCTCGCTTTCAGTCGAAACTTCGCTGGCACGGACTTCAACGACATCAGGAGGCGTGGTGGTAGGCACTTCCTCACTTGAATGTTGTTTATCATCATCCAGAGTGCCCTCAGCCTTCTTTGATGTGTCGATTGTTTCAGACTCTTGTTGGAAACCTTCAGTATTGCTGATGTCCACCGGTTTCTCGGAAACTGGCTCTCGGACTTCAGGGACGACTGATGCCGCTAACCTTTGAGCGGCACTCTCTTCAAGAGCAGCAAGACGTACTTGATCCTTCTTCAAAAGTCGCCCTTTCCTCCTCACTCTCTTCTCGAGGAGAGCTTCGATCTCTGCCTTCTCGCTCTCCGCCTCCAAGTTCCCAACTGCGAGAGAGGGTTCTTCCTTGGCAGCTTCCACTCCCAGAGGATGAGCATCTGGTCTCCTTGGAGGCAGGGCTTCCTCAAGAGGAAGTTGAAGGGAAGCATCATCTGTAGCTAGTGGTAGCTCATCTAGTGAATGTTCATTCACTGGCTTCTCACTCTGTGTTTCGCTTCTTGTTTCGGGCCCAGCTGACACGTCTGCTGTTTGTGGTTCATCCCTGATCCCAAGAACAGTTGAGTTGCCAAATGCGGGTGTCTGTTCTTCGGTATCGGGCCCTATTGGGAGATCGGTCTGCGATCGTTCCTTGAAGACAACTTCGGACGATTCATCACCGATTTGGGGCTGTTCTTCAGCTTCAGGCTGAGATAGCTGGCCATCGGCTTGGAGCTGTTCTTTCAGCTCGGATTTAGTTGGTTCATCACTGATGTGCGCCATTCCTTCGACTTTAGGCTCAACTGGCTCTTTTTCGATCCCAGATTGATCTGGAACGTGATGCTCGGCTGAGTGGTCAACAATCTGTGATCGTTCTTCGATTCCAGGTTCAGCCGGCTCAGCGTCACTTGGCAGCCTTTCCTTGGGCCCATGCTTAGACAACTGATCACTAGTCTGCAACCGCTCGCTGGTCTGCGGTCCCACTGAAGCAGTATCCAAGGATGATTGCTGTTGCGATTGGTTCTCAGCTGGCCTATCGTCAAGCTGTGGTTGGTCCTTAACTCCTGATTCGTCCAGTACGCCATGTGTCGACTCATCATCAGGCTTCTGGTCGGGGAAAGCATTTTCAACAATAGAGTCAGAAGATTCAGCCATGGGATCTGGCACCAGAATATCAAGATTCTTTCTGGCAGACACTACTGCTGTTTCGGCACCTGATACATCCTGGCTGATTTCAACGTGCGTATTAGTGTCTTTTGTCTCTTTCTCGGGAGCCTCATCCTGGCTAGGTTGGTTCTTCTTTTTCTTCTTGTTTTTCTTGGCCTTCTTCTTCAATGCCGTTGCGTCAGCCTCGGTTGTTTCGCCAATTGCTTCCACACTCGACTTCACACTCTCTCCGCCAGTTGTCTTGCTGACATCTTCTTTGATCACTTCTTCAGTGCTGGCTTCAACGGGCTTTGTGCTCAATTCTGAGCCTGCTTCCACAAGCCTCACATCCTCATCCTCGACTGGAACAATAGGCTCTTCTTTGATAAGCTGACCAAGATCAGCCTGATCTGCTATTGTTGAATGCTTGTACGTAGCCTCAGTAGATTCATGTACTGGGGGCTTAACATTATCAGCCATAGTTATCGTCGAGGAATCCTCTTGTTTGATTTCGTCAGACTTGATTTCAGTAGAAGCGGTTGCCTCCACCACGTTTGTTGCCGGATGACCTATGACATTATCTTGTAACGTTTCGGCGGAGTCCTCCTCAACAGCTGAGATCGGGACTGTCTCGGTGAGTTGTCTGTCCGTGGTGGTAGTCACTTCATCCTCGGCAAGGATGTCACGGTTAGCATCCCCTGTAGCCTTGACTGATTCGTCAACTTGGGAAGAATCCAGTCCATAAGAAGTTCCTTGAGACTCGTCTGCCGGCGCATCTCCTTGCGAGAAGAGTGGTTCAGAAATCTGGGGCTCCAATAATATGGTGCGACCCGCTTTGTTGGCATGCGTATCGGGAGCGGTATCAGCAACGGAAAGGTCTGGCTCAACATCGGCAACTTCTGGGTTTCCAGCTCTTAAGCTAGTAGTCTTTTTATCTCTGGGAGCGTCATGATCAAGTTTCGGTGTAATAATATCAGACCTGGTGCCTGTTGTCGCTGACTCATCAGCACTTACTGCAACAGGCTGGGTCTGAGCATCAGGTTCAGGTTCACTCGATTTATTTTGTGTCTGCGCTTGGTCCCGGAATCCCCACATCCTCTTGAAAGCGGAAATTCCAGCCGTAGAGGGGAGTGCCCGAAGAGCTGATGGGAAGTATCCTTGACTTTGTCTGTCTTTCCGTGCATCTTTGGCGGAAGTCTGGGAATCACGAGCGGTCGCATGATAGTCGACATCATCTTTGGACTCAGGGTCATCAGCCTCGGGAGCCTCAACCGGAGAAGTCTTTCCACGATCGGGAACTTGATCAGTATCCTTTGATGACAAAACAAGCTGTGTGTCCGAGGCCTCGTTGTCTTGAGTAACATCGGTGGGCTCAGCTACCACAACTGGCGGCTCTTCCATCGAGCTTCTGTTGATACCCTCAACCGCTTCATTGCGCCCAGCGTACTCAGCTTGAAGAGGCTCCTCTATTTGAGGTATCTCTTGTTTCTCTGCCACTAGCTCATCATCGGCTCTGGCGCCCTTCTTCTTCTTTTTCTTCTTCTTTGACTTGGGCGTAGCGGCGCTGTCATCCTGTGTTAATACTATGGGCGATTCGGAAGCCGGGTTGAAGGTTTCTGTAGATTTATCCGGTGTCTTCTCTAGAGCATCTACACTTTGAGCCTTGGTATCTGGTTGGGCCCAGGCATCGAATGCATCTGCATCGACAGGCTCAACAGTGACCTCTGGAAGTGGTTCCGCCATAGAACCTGAGTCACCATGGGCAACTTTTTCAAATGATTCAGCAGAGTGTTCAATAGGCGCGACTGGCTCCGTCCAAGCATCAAACGCATCTTTTTCAGCTTCAGGAATTTCAGCTAGACCTGTGCCTTCAACCTCGGTGACTGTTGGCTCTACAGAAATTGCTTCCTCTTCAAATGGCTGCTGCATCTTGCTCTCCTTCTTTTTCTTCTTGCTCTCGGATGCAGACACCAGTTGCTCTTCAAGGGCTGTTTCTGCGATAGGTGAAGCAGTGATGGAGGTCGATTCCGCGGTAGTTTGAGCATTGGCAGAAGATTCGATTACGGGCTCAGGCTCTATTAGTGGTACCACAGATTCGGTGGCGTTATCGAGCCCTCTTGAGGACTCTTCCGCTTCCCGGTCCGCCAATAAGTTCGAATCAACTGGCTTATTTTGCTCAACGACTTCCTGAGCCTCTTCAGACTGTGCGATCTTATGCTTTTCCTCATGTGAGACCTCAAGCTCTTGGAGCTTCGCGGTTTCAGTGGCGAAAGGGACGGTAGAAGGATCCTGAGAGGATTGAGGTGTAGATTGGGTGGGTTCGAGTTCAACCATAGCCGGTTTTGTTTCAGAAGCTTCATTCACTACGACACCCTCGTCGCCTAGGACGGCATTGTCATCCTGGCTAGCAGCGGGGACAGGAACGTTGAATGAGTCTTGAACGATGAGCTCAAGGCCCTTCTTCTTAAGCTTCTTCTTTATGTTTTTCCTATCCTTTGCGTTCATGGTTGACCACTCATCGGTGGTAATCTCATTTTCTGGACGCTGGGCAACGGCGTCCCCAGGCTCGACGAACGGTGTTTGCGAGTCTTGAGTAGCAGGGTCCGTATGGATAACAACAGCTGATATTGATTGAGGCTCGGCAATACGGTTGGTTGTCCCGGTATTGATGTGGCGAGGAGCATCACTAGTTTCCTTTTCTTCCATAGGCTGGGCGGTGGACTTTGTAGTGGAATCACTTACTGAAACTGCTTCAACAATGGAATCCGGGACAAATGTGCTGTCCGGCGCTCTGGTGATTTCAGTGCTTTCATCAGTAGGGTCGATAGCAGTTTTGCCGTTCTGGCCATTGAAAGGCTCAGTTATCTCAGGGCCGGCTTCCTCAATTGCTTGTGTCGAAAGTTCTGGAGACAGGGCTGTGACATCCTCAACTGCGGACCCAACTGCGAGTCCTCCAGTGCTATCCTCTACCAAAAAGTCTGCTAGAATAGGCTCGAGGACTTCGGCATTCGCACCAGCGGTTTCATCTTTTTCGGGAGTTACAGGCTGCTTGAATGTAGCAACCTCGGCGGAAGTTGTAGAATAACTAGGCGCAATCTCACTCGTGGCTTCATTGATAGGCTCAACAGCGGGCTCAACAGCGGGCTCAGCAGCGGGCTTAGCGGCAGGCTCAGCGACAGACTCGAAAACAGCTTCTCCTGGTGACTTTTGCTCTGTGCGACCCCCAAGAGCGTCCAAGAGATGTTCATCAGCAGAAGTAAGGTCATCTGGTTTGTCTGCAGGTAAGTGAGTTCGTTGCTGGCCTTCCAAGAGACTATGAGAAGCTAAGGCTGTAGGAACAGCTATAGCAGAAGCCTCAAAGGGCAACGGTGCAGCAGAGACACCGGTTTCCGTTTCCTTGCTGGTGACTTCCGCAGACATCGGGAGATAGGTCGTCGGTTCCTTTTCATGCTCTCTGGCACTGCCAGGGGAGAGAGGGCCCGGGAGCATAGGCATAAACTCCGCGCGAGGCGTTGTTTCCTGAGATCCTGCGACAGAGTCCTTAGGATGCTGCTCCGATAGCTCAGTATCAACACGAAGATCAGGGCCGGTAATATCAAGACCAGAGCCGAAATAATCGTCACTATGTTTGAGGAACTCGGATTCAGGTGAGTTCCTTGCAGAAGTCTCGCTAGGTTCACTCGGTGGGAGCGCAGGCAGCACTGAGCCAGTAGTTGGTTGTTGGTGTCGTGAGTGTTCAAGAAGATACAGGGGCATGATTTCCCGACTGTTGTCCCAGGATGTTGGCCGAGCTGCTCGCCTTGACATGACCACGGCATCCGAATGAGATGTTACAGGGGAACTGGCAGGGGACGCCTTGAAGCTAACAGGAGAGGCGGGGTTTGACCTATTGCCCAAACGAAGGGCGATAGGAACAGCAGTTCGGCTGGGTGATTTTGTGGGCGTGTCAAAAACGCTACGACGTCGCTGATGGGTACGTGAATCTCGCCGAATGATACGCTCCTCTGGGGGTGTGTCAGGCCTGCTGTCGGGAAGAGGGGGTAGTTCCTCCGGACCAGAAGAAGGGCTAGTTGGTTCGCTGGGAGGTAGAGGAAGGAGGTCGCCATATTGAGGGTCAATGGCTGGTTTGATAACGCGGGGCACGACTTCGGGGTCAACCAGTTCGAAGCTGCGCGCACGAGGCCGGCCATCACGAGAGACAGAATTCTCGTGATCCGATGAGGTCTCAGCGGCGTTGGAACGAGCAGCATCAGACGCAACAATGGCCGCTGCACTCGCTAAGCCGACACCCGCGCCAAGGGTGCCGGCATTATCTAAAAAAGAATCCTTCTTATCCTTGCGTGATTTGAAGAGGCTAGAAAGAACACTGTTGCTTGGTCGCTTCTCCGGGGTTCTGCGTTCTTTGTACTCCTTGTCCCGGCGAGATGAGCCAGGCATGGATGCAACTGATTTCGCGTCATCATCATCATCGTAACGCGAAGACTTGCGTCTATGTCCACTCTCGCGCCGACGGTCATCTCCACGTGACTCAGATACAACAGAGCTAACATCTCGGTCGTCGAAGAAGTCACGTCTTCGATCCGATGGGCTCTCTGTGCTATCGTCGAAATCCTCATCGGCTCCACTCCTTCGTTTCGACCTCTTGCTTCTCTTGCTGCTTGAACTACCAACAGAGATTTCGGAGGCAGCTAATGACCGAGTTGGGGAGTCATTGCTGTAGGTGTGGCGCTTCGATCTTTTTGGCCGCTCATCGTCATCAGGCCTTCTGTGGTGAGATCGATCTCGGGATCGATCTCTTGTTCTATCCCGTGACCTGTCTCTGGACCTTTCTCTAGACCTATGATCTCTTGAACGATCTCTTGTTCTATCACGTGACCTATCTCTGGACCTTTCTCTAGACCTATGATCTCTTGAACGATCTCGAGATGCTCCTCGTCTTGCAGACCGTCGATCAGTGGGGTCCAGTGTAGAGGAATCTCGATGTCTGGTATCGTCGCGAGCATCGCGGTCCTTCCTGTGTTTGCTTGAACGCCTGTGATCTTCTCGCTCATCGTCTGAACGAACGTCTCGGGACGACATGTCTCGAGATGAATGGCGATGGTGCGAAGGCTTCACAGGGGCGGAGACGCGAGATCTGTCGTCACCATAGTAGTAATCGTCGTGATTCCAAGGCATGTGCGACTTCCCGGGAGCGTCTTGCTCGTCTTCAGAGCGAACGTCATGGATGGGTGTTTTTCTTGAACTTGAGGACGCAAGCGCACCCAAGGCGAGAGCTGGCACAGCCACCTTGGCGATATCCGCGGCGTTGAAGCTCTGGATGCGATCGTATTCTGAAAGGTTATTCCTTGGTTCAGATTCATGCTCAGATCTGGTGTCTCTGACTGGTGCGTCACTTGCGTAGTGATTGGTAGAAGAAATACTTGGGCTCATATCATCGGAATCGCGACCCTTACGATCCTTCTTCCCTCTCTTGCGCGTGGTATCTTCCCATACCTCTTCAACGACTTCCCTTGAAGGTGACGGCTCCGCTTTGATGCTCTCAATCTTTCCATCATTCTGAACAACGACAACATTGGACTTGTCTCGCTTGCGTGATTCTCGCTTGCTCGACTTCGAAGTTTCAGAGCTGTCTTGAGGAAGTGGCACGTCTTCGGGTTTTAGCGACTCGGGCTTGATGCCGCGTTCGCCTTCATGACGAATGAAAGGCGTTTCCTGAGGGGTCTCAACTTCTCCGAGAACAAACCCTTGTTCGGGGAGAAGTTTTGGGATGTTATCATTTCTGGGCTCGGGAATAGCCTCAGCGGAAGGTCGCTTGTACCAGGAATTGCCATTTGTGCTGCCATGAGAATCACCGTTTGCCTCTTGGACACCTGGGGGAGAATCACGCCGACTGTAAGAGGGGTCATCAATGACAATGTCGGGGTTGAAGCCAGTATCCTTCAGGCCCGCAGCAAGAGTAGCAGCAAACTCAAAGTCGTCTGTAAAGCCGCCAGGCATCTGTTGAGGATGTGGGCTTGGAGGTTTAGGTCCAGGGATGGGAGGTTCGTGCATCGTGTCGTCACCGAAAACGTCTTCAACCCGGTGAACAGGGACATCCTTGCTTGCTTCATCCGGAAAGCTTCTAGGGATATCTGAGGTTTTGGATGACACTACGAAATCAGGTTCGCTGTGTGGCTCGGCACTGCTACCAGCCAGTGCCGCGGCAAGAATACCCCAGCGACTGGCCTTGTTTAGCTTCGGCCTAGGCTTGTCGGTCGATTTATCAGTAGGGAAGTAATTGTCGGAATCACTTCGGTTCTCTGGTGTGTCTACTTCAAAGCTCTTCGTCTCGTTCTCACCCCAGCTGACAGATTTGGGAACAGACACGAGTTCGCTAGCAGAGATGATCTCACCCTTAGGTCCAATGCTGACATCGTCATGTGTGGGTTCCTCATCATCCGCCTGCCTTACACCTTGTGCTTGAGGAGCTGGCGTGTGTTGGCGACTTGTGGCAGGAGTAGGATATATCAGATTGAGGACGGGACGCTCTCGTGAAGGATCTCTTGACCTCAGGACAAGAGCAGAAGAATTGTCACTCAGGTTTCGGAAATGGCGTTCTTCTCGGGGGTATATCTTGTTATCAATCTTCACATCTGCATCTGGTCCATCAAAAATGTTGTTATCCGGGTGCTTGTCCTCCATGATCGGCGGTGTGACAATTGTGAATGGATCATTCTTATCTTCTTGCCACTTGTCGACGACAGATCGCTCAGGGGATGCACTTCGAGATCGAAGTTCGTCGGAAGCAATTTTTCGGGCGATGCAGGCCTCACGATAGAACCTGTCAGCCTCCTCCTGCACAGTATCTTTACGACCTCTTGAGCTATCTTGAGACCTATTGTTTGGATAGTGATGTTGTCCATGCTCTTGAGACCGCTCAAGTTCGACTGCAACGGCGGATGCTATTGCGGCAGCTGCAACAGGAATTGTGGCATGTTTGGCCTCATCAAGAATAGATCTGGCCTTTCGCTCGTCCTCTGCGAACTCATGACTGGCTTGAGTATCGCGACGTTGTGGTGGATCGTGAGTCTCCCGACGGTACTCGTCAACCATACGCTCAATCTCAAACGAGTCTCGTCGGCTTAACCGAGCGTCGACTGCTGAAGAACTTGGCGGCGAGTCGTCAAAATTAGGCTCGCGCTCAATGGTGACAACATTAGGTGTAAGGGGGCGCCCAGGTGTTGTTCTTTGAGACACAGTAAACGCATCGTCCGCAACTTGGTACTGGAAGGGATCAATGGTCTCATGCACAGGTTGAGTTGAGTCGCTTGGAGGGCGATGGCCAGCACCGACAGGTAGAGGAAGGTCACGGCCATCTTGAGTCGCATCACGCTCGCTGTTGTCAGCTTGGACAACAGGTTCACGCAACACTTTAAAATCCGGCCCCGACTCAATGAGGAATGCTTCAACTCCGCCCTGATCCCTTTGAGGCACATCTACAACACCAACATTCTTCTTCTCCATCCTATCCGTGGGGGTATCATCATGATCATATCGTCGTGAAGATTTTCGCTCGTCATTATACTTGGGAAAGATAGGCTCGGGATCCGATCCACGGTAGTCACGCTCCCATTTCACATTTCGTTCACGCTCGTCCTCCAATGTTTCATGTCGCTGGGTATGGTGGGCTAGGCGTTGTTCCAGGTCGAGCCTCTGACGTTCTGAATCTTGGACTTTTTGCCGTTCCAGCTCTTGGGCCTTTTGATGCTCTAGCTCTTTGAGTTTCTGCTCCTCTGCTTCTAGGGCTTTCTGGCGCTCTAGGTCGATGCGCTTTTGCTCACGG
Organism: Fusarium subglutinans; assembly: GCF_013396075.1. Lineage (NCBI taxonomy): Eukaryota > Fungi > Ascomycota > Sordariomycetes > Hypocreales > Nectriaceae > Fusarium > Fusarium subglutinans. The sequence continues at coordinate 74,076 of NW_023502242.1, forward strand.
CGGTCTCGGTCAGCACGATCATGCTTCCTCCCATCACGATTCTCAGAATTGTCCTTTCGCGAGGATGCTGAAGATGCCACAGCCGTACCGACCGCTACTGCTGCGAGACCTGTCGTAGCAACTCCTGCCCAGCTCTTTCCATCGGGCTGCTCGGATTTGCGCTGCCGGGGTTCCCTGCGGTTTATGTCATCAAATTTTTCGGCATTATAAACTTTTGATGAAACCGCCTGCTTGGGAACTGGCTGTTGCAGGGGAACCGGTGCGGGTCGAGTCGACGAGTCCTGGCGCTTATCGGACGTTGGGAACTGGCCTCTGTCGAATCGGTAGGGATCAGAGATGCGGACGGGATACACATCTCGCATCTGAATTGGTCCACCAGTTTCTAGGCTAGCAGAATCACGACGGTATGCAGCAGCCTGTTCTTCATCCTGGAAGCCACATGGAGTATTAATTGAGCCTCGAAGAGAGTTGTAGGGGCCAAAGAGGCGAGGGTCAACGATAGAACCCCGGTCTCCATATCGCCGAGGGTCAAACACCAGGCTTTGACCTGAGGGCTTTCTAGAGCTAGCCATAGCGGTTGTGGCTACTGCGGTTCCTGCAGCCGCTGCGGCACCGGCTGCGGGCTTGATAGATTCGCCGACTATGCCATATGCAAGTTCTGAGTCAGCGGCTGAGCCAGCGTCATCACTACTAGACGACTCATTGTCAGAGGCATCCTCCCAGTCTGAGTCATCATCCGAAGTGTCGACGCGTTGCTTTGAGCTACCCAACCCCCGTGAGCCGTGTTTCTGCCGGCCATAACTAGATGCCATAGCGGCGCCGGCTGCAAGTCCCAGAGCAGCCGCCTTACCCTTACCTGATCCTCGGCTGGATAGGCGTTGCTCGTCTTCCTTGGACCGCCGCGCTAAGTCAGAGAGTTGCTGGCCAAGGGCCATTATCTCTTCATCGGCGGTCTTCTTCCGAGGCGTGGGTCGCGATGCACGATCAGAGCCCCCTGAACTGCGCCGCCGATGTTCTTGACTCGGTCCATGACCTGGAGAAAAGGCATAGCCTTGGCCAGAGGCACGGCTTTGGCTTCGGGGGCTCAGTGTACGGCTTTTTGGTTGCCGGACGTATCCCTGTCCGTAGGCTAGGTCAGAGTTCACAGAAGATGATGATGAGTTGCCAAAGTAAAGCACGCGACGCTTCTGTTTCTTCTTTCTGTGGAGACGCTGTTTGACCCGGTCCGAAGGCGCCTTAAAAAATGTGCCAAAAACACCACCAAACTGTTTCGTGTCCTTGTATCGCGAGATATCTAGTAGTGATGTCGATGTGTCACTTGCGGACGAAAAAACACTTGAAGGTGTCTGAGGTCGTTGTGAATTATTCTGTGGTTGTTGATAAGGGTTATTATATCCCGGCACCGGCTGAGGCGGCGCGCTGGAGTAGCGTTGCGATTGTTGATATTGCTGGGGAGGTGGTGGAAATTGCGAATACTGCGGTGACTGTTGATACATAGGGGACTGTTCATAACGTTGAGGGTCATATGCTCGTTGCTGAGAGTGTTGTTGATACATTTGCGGGATGGGTTGTTGGGTTTGTTGTGATTGTTGTTGCGATGGCTGCGATGATTGCTGACGCGAATCTCGCTGATCTCTCGGATCGCGGTCGCGAGACTCGTACCACCGGCGGCGAGATCCCTCGGGGTCCCGAGAGCGATTGTCTCGCTGCATTGCGCCGGTTTACGGTCTACCAGCGTTGCGAGATTGGTCGATGGGGTTCTTGAGTGTGATGTTTTGATGGTGTTTTGTTTTCGGGAGCTCGTTGCCAGCTTTCATGGGGCCCGTCCGCCGCGGCCCGCAAAACAGGCGGTGGCTGGGGTCGCACGTCGTTGGTCAAGCTGAAATAGAATAGGTGGGTATTGTTGCGGGTCTTAGATTTGATCTAGCCTTCTAAGCTGAGCGATGAGCCATTTGCTGTGTGGGAGGAGGCGTGGGCGCTAATTCTCAAATCTTGACTTATACATACACTTGAGGCTTAGGCGAGTATTACCGGATCTAAATGGGCACGTTGTAAGAGACAACTCTCAGGTTTGTCACACTCGGCCTGATATCGTGGGCGTTTGGCTTTAATTAAAGTGCTTCGACAATCTGGATACCTCATTCAGGCCGCCACACATTGGCTAGCGCCGTCGTAATATCCACACCGTAGATCCATTGCCAGCTGGCAGTCATATGCAGTCACACATGCAGACGGCGTCGGTTCTTACAGGCCACAAGGTGGAGCCTACCCTGTACAGTATCGAAAAGCAAGGATTTATTTTGTTGATTGTCTCACAGTGCCGGCCTCGTATTGCAACGCTACCTCATTGGATAAGAATGTCAATATGAGCAAGGTCCCCTTTTCTACAAGCTACAGCGGGCAGAACTAACAAGAAATTGGTAGGAATGTTCGTAGAATAGTGTACCGGCGAGCCGTCCCCTCCCTCCCCGCTAGCCAAGACAAGCTCCAACATGTGAACGGCTCGATAATCGCATCCACACACCCACCTCGCGAATCTCCCGACTTACACACACCATCTCACGCAATATCGCCCATGTAACATAATCTATAGGTAGGTAGTGTGAATGTAAATCGAGCTTTGTAATGTACACCGAATTTCTGACCCATAGTCGCCAAACAAACAGACCCGTATTATATCAGTAGCCGCTCACTGTTTTGATATTAACATGCATACCTTTCGCGGGCCGGGCCGTTATACCGCCTCGAATTTCCACTTTCTTCTCATCCATCTCCTCAGGGTTCGCAAGGGTGAACTCAAAGCGGCCAATCCATGCCGCGAGCAAACATGCGAACTCTGCTCTTGCGAAACTGGATCCAATGCAACTCCGTGGGCCATGCAAGAAAGTCAGGAACGCGTAGTTGCTGCTCGCTCCGCCACTCGCTGCTTTGCGGTCGGCGGAACCACTCTCTCCACCCGATGGGAGCCACCGCTCTGGCTTGAATTGACCCGCATCCTGGCCCCAGAGCTCAGTATCAAAATGAGTAGCCCACGGTACAATGACAACGCGTGTGCCGCGGGGGATTGGATGGCCGAGAATGGTGGTATCGTAGGCGGCATCGCGCATTGTTAAAGGGACAGGGGCATAATATCGTAGAACCTCGCTGCACACTGCATTCAAGTATGGCATGCGGTCTATGTCGAGGCTGGTAATATCGACGTCCGAATCCACAGAGGGAAGATGTTCGCGTACTTCGTCCCGTAGCCTGCTCTGAATATCGGAATGCTTCGAGAGCATATATATTGCCCAGGTCATCGCCGATGCTGTTGTCTCATGCCCTGCAGCGAGGAATGTCATGAGTTGGTCAACCAGGTTTTCGTCAGTGAAGCCACCACTTTTAAGAGCGACCGATAGTATATCAACATCGGCTTGCTCCTTATTGGCAATTTTTGCCTTCTTCTCACGGATAAGATCTCGACAGACGGCCCGAATGTCGGTGGCCGCTTTAGCAATATCCTCGTTTCGACGGAAAGGTAGCTTTGTGATGAATTGCATGGGAATAATCATGCCAATAAAAGCGAGGACCTGAGCCTGGCGTGAAGGCTTGAATATCTGCTTGTATGTTTGAGCAAGAGTGTTTTGAGGGTCTTGAATGGCGCCAAAGTCCCGACCCATCCCAGCGAGACCAATAATATCGAGTGTGGCTCGTGATGCCCAACTAGATATTTCGACATGAGCCTCTCCCTCGCCACCGAAATCTGCCATCATGGTGCGTGTCACTTCCCTGGCCTTGCTCCAGAAGACTGGGTACAAATTCTTGATGTGACGAAAGGCGAATGCAGGTGTCAAGCTGCGGCGCTGCATCTTGTGCTCCTCCCCCTCTGCAAGCAAGATGCCGATTCCAAGAATACGACCAATGGACCATCGAAAATGAGAGGGCTTCGGGAAAGCATAACTGTTGGTACTAAGTACCTCAGCCAAAGCTTTGGGTGAGCAGACCATCACTCTCTCTTGGTTGAAAAACCCACGATAGCAGAGTAGGCCATCGTTGGGAATCTCAGAAGCCCTAAACGCAATTGCTGATTAGTGGGTTTTCCGTCATTTCGAATTCGACACAAGAAATACGCCCACGAACCATTCTCGCATTGGAACACCTGAGGGTTCGGCCATGATTTTCTGCGCTTGACCCATGAACCAATGGTTACCGGAAGGTCCAGGAAGATGTCTTAAGGGAGACGCAAATAGAGGATATATCCATACTGTCCAGACGCCCCAGATAGCAAGGCTCGCAATCCAAAGCTCTGTGAAGCGTCCTAAGACCTGAAGTCTCACCCAGTTATTCTGTGCCCATGCGAGCGATATGGTACCTATAGCAGCAGTGGCTGTGATATGCTCCCATGGTAGCCCCATGATATTCGTGTTTAGATGAGAATGCAGAGAGAAGGAGAAATTTCAAGAGGCCAGATTATGAAACTTGGGTTAAACGTAGGTAAACACATGCAATGGTGACAGTTGCGCGTCCCAAGGGGTACAGTGACAGGGAAGGGTCTTATAAGCGATTCGTTTATCTTTAGCGTAGTGGGGAGGCCTAAACATCCAAAGGCTCCATGAGATACTCGAATCGTCAGAGATATATAAACGGACGCACCACACGGTCCGAGTCGGTCATCAACATTGCACCGTTCCAACGGCATCATCGATGCAACAAAAACTCCGACCGACCAACTCTTGATGCGGAGACATCAAGGCGCTAGTTCCATTCTAGTATAAGTTGCGGAGCTGGACGCTTCAGTGGAAATCCGATCGAGGAGATCAGCAGGCATTCTTGGCTCCGTCAACTGAGCAAGGGTCTTTGGGAGCGAACCATAGTACAACCCTTACTATGTAAAGTATCTCATTCGATATTATCGCTAATTCCGCTACAGTGATAGGTCGCCTACCTGTTGATAGCTGGATACGGAGTAGTGAATAATTCAGTCTCTTTGCAAGTGCCCCATCAAAACACTTCCCTTCCAATCAATTGTGGTATCAGCCAGAAACATACCAAAAATCCATTGATCTGGTGCGTTTTTAACCATGACCGTATCATCATACCCAACGCCAACCCGTGCCAAAAGGCCCCTGAACTCACATATTATACGAGTCCCGAATTCCATATCAAAAGTCCACCTATTGTGTTGCGACTGCGATCCCGTACCCCAAGGAGCCATTGGCCTGTGCGCGGCCGACTAGGTTATCGCATACGCATCTGTTCTCCATCGTTCTTTATCCCACCACCCTTTCTTCTAATTCTTTCGGGAGATCAAGTCAATATTATGTCACAAAATGGCACATCACCAGTTGCGGTTGCCGTGATATGTCATATCCGGTGCCGCTTCGTTGTTCCCCAGACCCTCAAGTGGGGAACTCGTCTGTGTTTGCAATGGGTTCCGAAGAGTCCTGAGATTCGAGTGTTGAACCTCATCCTCTTGCGTCGCATATAAAGGTGAGGTTGGCAACACTACTGGCGTCGCTCGAGTCGATGATTCGGTTTCAGCACTGTGACCCCGGGTCGTCGTCGACCCGTTGCTTGCGTTCCGGGTGGGTACACCTGTCCACTCTTGAATCTGTCTCTCTGTGAGACTACGTTCGGTTTGCTGCGGTATGGCTGATAGACTCGAGCCAGCCGTTACAGGCTGTGAGGATGTCGACGTTGCCTGGCTGCGATTTTCGGGCAAGGCCAAGCTGTCACGCGTGGATGAGCTGCCGTACCGGGTTCGAAGTCGACGGTGCTCGTGTTCACCTTCTCTAGGCGGCGGCCTTCCTTCTCCGGGTACTTGTGCAGAATGTCGAGGCGAGCCATTGTTCAGAGGATCTGCGGCTCCATACGTGGCCATAATTGCCCGTGCCAGAGCCTCATCAGGTTGACCACTTGCTGCCATCCTATTGCCCAAGTCAGATGATTGATCAAGCGGACAAGGTATTCGTGTTCCTCTTTCTTTCATTTTTGACTCACACTGGATGAATGCCCGCGCCTCTATTTCTCATGAAGCTTAGGAATGCGGTCGCGGACGAATTTGTCTGTGCCTTAAGCTCTGAATGTAGTCTATCTCGACAGTATGGGCAGCTATCCGAATCCTCGAACCACTTCTTGATGCAGTGGTCGCCAAAGACATGTCCACATTTCGGTAGACGGAGGGGAGCCTCTTTGATGCCTTCTGGAGTGTCAACACCATATTCGTTATAGCAAATTACACAACCTGAAACACGTTAGCTTCAATCAATTTCGATGAGCAGGGACGTTTTACTTCGGTCTGTCTCAGCTAAGTCCTCAAGCTTGACGCTCACGAGTGACTGGAGCGCCAGCTGGGAAGCCACCATCTTGGTCGTCAAAGAGCCTCTGACAAATTGCATCTGTCGGATCAAGGCCTCTTCTACCTCTGGCGATGACTCGGAACCATTCGGACTGTAGAGAACATGCTCGTGATGGCCATGATACCCGTCATCCTCGTTGTTGTCGTGTCCGGACTCCATCGACATTATGCGCCTGCGTTGTCGGGGGTGAGATCGACGAAACCCAGATGACGAAGGAGGAGGCCCTAAAGAATATAAGTATTAGCTTTTGGAAACATCCTCAGTCAACAACATCGCACGAACCAACAAATGATTCACGAATACACCAGCCTGCGAGACTGAACGGATATGTCGAGCAGGGCGGCGCTACTAGGAGAGACTTACTGGTAGGAGAGGGAAGATTGCCGAATGACCTGGAGGATGACGATGCAGGAGTGAAGTGGCTTCTTCTTGTCGATGTTGGGATGTAGCTTTGAGGGGGTAGCGGGGCTGGGAGAAACTGTGGAAAGTAACCAGTGTTGCTATGATTGATGCCATTGGCGCTTGAGTCGCCATGCACATATGCCGAACGGTGTAGTGAATTAACTTCGTGGTGGCCGGCTCCAAGGTTAGGCATGCCTAGACCGAGTCCCGGTGGCTGAAAATCCGAAGGTCTGTTGACAGGAATTTGGTTTGCGAATGCTGCATCATGACTGTAGCTACCAGTGCCAGAAGGTATTGGAGCAACGGCAGCCGGGATACTGCTGCGATACGCATGAGCACGGCCATTTGGCCGTGGCGATGCCGGCCCAGGCATGCTACCTGCAAAGGGGCCCGGAGACGGCATGCCTAACATTGGTGGTAACATAGCTGCATGATGCCCATACGGATCTGGAACAGAGCTGTATGGCGGCATGGTATAGGGATGTGAGTAGATGTGAGGTAAGCTTGGGTTTTGGGCGTGCCATGGATACGCAGGTAAGTTCTGTGTCTGAGAATGTGGTGCCCAATGGTTTGAGGTAGAGTGCACAGGGTCATAATGGCCGGAAGCCCGGTGGTTGCTTGATAGCATGAAATCCATAGGATCCATTATAGGCAAACGGCTTGAAAATGGTATTGACCCAATCTGGCTCACGAACGGAGCTGCGCAGACACAAGTCCAGCTGCAGCTCACTGGAACTCGATAAAGGCGAGCGCGATCGTGTAGGCAGCTCCGGGATTTCGAATAGCACAAAGCGGGTGGGAAGAGCGTTGACGGATGCTGATTGCACGAGGGCTCCACGTAGAAGATGAGTGAAATGTGTATTCGTATTATATGTGCTGGACTAGGACTATCGGTAGCACGCTGCAATCACAAAACGGTAATTGGGGAACGCAGATAGGTTGTGGTCATGAGTTCAAAGCTCTCCGGGCCCCGAGGCAGATGGGAGATAGAGAACAGAGTAGAGGGTCAAAAGGGCAGGCAAGCGGTAGAGGAGAGCAGCCACGGACGAATAAGTATGATGAGGAGGGGCATTCGTTCGTTATCGGATACTTGCGATAACGCCGATGACGACGTAGTTTCAGCTCTAGCGGCGGCGTTCTGCGACGAGGATGAGGCGGGGTGAGCGGACGGCGTTGCATCTACGAGAAGTCGATGGGAAGAGAGAGATGCAGAGGGGATTGGAAGAAAGAAGACTGAAGGGAGGAGAGAGAAAGAGAGAGAGGAAGAGGAGGAGGAGGAGGAGGAGGAGGAGGAGAACACAACAGTGTGGGGGACAGAGACCAAGTGAGAGACAAGAGAAAGAAATGCAGCAAAGAATAAAACGAATGCCACGGCTTGTACGAATGAGACCAGACCAGACTCCCTGGGGCCAGGCGGCAGACAGGTGGTGATGATGCTGTGGGTTGCAGGGACAGGCTGGCTGAGAGTGAAATCAACCTACAGGTCACAGAGCTACCTACTAAGGTAGGTACCTAGGCAAGCTACTAAATGGAAAGTGCAACACAGAACGGAAGGGCGACAGTTAACGTTAACTCGGAGGCTTTGTCGTCTCTTACACGATCTGACTCCCACTGTCTGGGCTAGGCTCTCGCTCGTCTTGGTTCAAAGACTGGGCTGTTGGCGTTGGCTGGGCCTATCTAGTACATGGGGTAGAGTCTTACGTTCGCGGTTAGATGCGATACGGTAGTTTATTCGAAATATGGAAAGACCCTGCCCTCGTTTGTCTACCGCCTTGCTTTGTGGAAGGGACGCCGGTTGCAAAATCACCGGTGGATGTCGTGAACAGTGCAATGCAGGTTGGGCAATGTAAGTAAGATATTGGAAGTGAATGCTCACCTGAGGCTTGGCCTGGGTGAGCACCAGTGGACGCGGACTCCAGTGGTGGAAGCGCAGGAGGCGTTTGGGTAAGGTAGTATAGACTACCAGCGAATAAAATGAAAACGAACTACCTACCTATGCATAGGTAGGCCAGATCCAGATGACGGGGGGCGTGGAATGAAATGGTGGCTAATAAAGACCTTCAGAAGGGTCTGCAAGTGCAAGAGTGCCTTCTTTGTGTTGAACCAAGTCAATTTGAGTTAAGCCAAGCTAGATGATACGGCGGACAAACAAAAGCGAGAATGGACCACTTGGGCGTGTTGTGTTCCTCCAGCTCTGAGCAGGGGAAACACCCAAGTGGATGGTCTGTACGAAATGTGGCATTCGAGTCAGTGTCGTTACTACGTAGAGTCGCAGTCGCAATGAGGTGCAGTTGATCAAGGACGGATATGATACTTGAATTCATCAATGTGCCGACCGGCCGTCCGTGTTCGGCAGCAGGTGGAGAGCAAGGTTGACTGTGGCTATCAAGGAAGCTTCCGACCAGCGGACGCTCTTGGTTGTAGAAAAGCTATCAATACGGGACTGATAGGGGCAGGTGGGTGAATGGCGGAATTTGTGTGGTTTATGATACGCGCACCAGGCGAAGAATGGATCATCGGGAGGCTCTTATCGACGATGCTAAAAGCGACAACAAAATTGAAGGTCTAACAGGGAAATGATGTCGCAGTGAAGAGACAAGTATAGCAACATACAAATCCCAGGCAATGGGATGAACACAAGCCATCATCAACCGCTTCAACATAACACCAGACGTAGGAAACCAGCTCCTCATGGGCCCCGGACAAACAAAGTCACACGCTGCGGCGTGTCAAAGCAGCCAAACCACCCAACCATTGGTGTCCCCACTTCAAAAAAACACAGTTCGCCAAAAGAGTCATGGTCATGGTCGTGGTCATGGTCATGCGTAGACAAAGTCTAGCCATCAGCTGCATGCGCAGGGTAGGGAGGAATTCAAGCCCATCCATCATCAGCCAGTCCGCCCAAGCCCAAGCGGGCACAAGCCATCATCGATCGACCAGCTCTGAGAAGGGAATTGCTAAAATTTCATGGCCTTTCTGTCAAGGAGAATGACATGTTCAAACAAAGTGCGTATAATGCAGCACATAGAATATGAGACTTATATGAAAGACCTTCCTCCATATTGGTCTATTGGCTAGGCCTGATATCCATACATGTTCACTGTCAACTTGATTAGGTTGGGGGCCACCTTGATTGCATGGGTTATCAGGCCAGCTCCACTGTGAGTGTTTGTTTCCTGGAATTCTTCCATAGGTAAGTACTTAGGTAGGCTGGTAGTGCCCATGTACTAACCTTACTACTTCGTAAGACAGAACCGGCCCCTCCACTCGTATCCGATTCATCAAGGATATAGATTCAACCTGTACAGCACTTCACAAAACAACAGAAGCAACTAGTCTTAGCTGATTAGGGTTAAGTTATAGCTAGTAGAGGCGCCTTCTCCTAGGTAAAGTAAACGAAAGTCGTTTCGATCAGGCCTGTCTAAGATAACAACGTTTAGATAGCCAACGCATATACTCCGTAGTGAGTGAGCTTCACCTCTTAGGAAATCGTCTTGCATGGGAGGGAGGTACAAAGTACTCTGAAAACCTTTGAGACTCGACATGAATCAGAAGACGATTCTTGAGGTGCATTAAGGGAAATGAGCAAACTCAACATATGATCGGTTACAAGGTATTAGCCGATGCATATTTGACTTGGTTTATCAGGCTCTGGTGATACAATATGAACGTCTTTGGTTGGTGCTGTGATGATTCAGGCGTAAACATGATCCATCATGTGAGCCGTCGCCTCGCGTGCCTCGAGCCATTCATGATGCACAACACAGGCCCATGTCCATTTAGCCAAGACAAACAGGTGTTCGTTCATCAACTAGAGAGACAGGGGCCTTTGGGCAAGCCTCAGGGAGCAAGAAAATATGAGACTTTAGAAGAGAATGCTAAAATAAACTCAGTAAAGATTCCCCTAAATCTACACTAAATTGCCTAAGTCTTTTCATCACTTCGGATAAAGGTCTCAAGTTTTCTTGCCTCGCTCTGGCGAGTAAGGCCTGAAGCCAAAAACTCCCGCCACCGATAGAGAAGGGCCACTATTAGGTAGCAAGACCTGCCGCGGCGTCAACCTTGCGTTCATCTGACGTTGGCAGCGCTCGAGCAAAAAAGCCAAAACGTCCTACCTCAACTATTCAAGTCCGGCGACTGGATTCGTCACTTGGCGAACGAACGAGAACAAGGAAAGCTGCATCAGCATACACGAATCTGCCAGAAGCGATTTGTCCGAATACAGGCATGCCTTTCACGACGTGACCACTATCATTGCGTCTGAGGATACTCACAATTATTCGGGTGCCGTTTGTCCTTCATAACCAATAAAGCTATTTCCTCTTACGACTTCTCCTGCATCCACCACAAATATTGCCAGCCCAGCAGACTCGGTATCAACCAAACTGTTCCAAAGGATACCGTTTCCCGACGGCACAGCCGGGCGGATACCTACTGTAATAACAAACACAACATAACATAATAAAAGTCGCACCACCTTATGCCGAGGCCTCTATAGTATTCCAGCCCTTGAAGTGGTCATGTTTCAAACCGCCACTGTGTAAACCATCACAGCCAAGAGATCCCATCCGCCGGAGGCTTGCTGGTTGCACATTGCTCTTACCTACACATGTCTTACACGGCTGTGTCATAAAGTCAAGTAAGCGAGCATTGTCTACCTTATGGGAAATCGGATACGGCTACGGAAAGGGATCTCGAGGATGGGCTGGACTAAATACCGATATTCAATCTTCGTGGTGCACTGATATCGCCGTGACTGGAATGTGACATGGATCTGCCCTTTCGAGCCATTGACCGAGTTGTTGAGCACTGGAAGAAACATTAAAGGCACCACAAGGCCTTTGAGTCTCACGCATACACACATCAACTTCATCGAAATTCCGAGGAGCCAATAGCTCGAAACGTAACGAAGCATTAACTAGTCCCTCGATGTTTGAGAACTCATGGGATCGATGTACTTAGAACATTATTGGTGCCTTTGCCATTTCGGATCTACACTGGTAAAGGATATTCCCCGGTTTCCTTCAAAAGCAAACGCCTTATTTGCTAGTAAACTTCTTAAACCCCGGTGATGATCACAAACACTCGGAGGGCCCGCTCATTTGAGGCAGCTTGATTCATATTTCCTATTCTGGCTGTTTGCCCGGCCTCGGTTGGAAGCTTGGAGCAACGCACAACAAAATACATAAACCCGCCCCCAGGCACGACATAGGAGCAAGGATGATGTATGGACTAAGGCTGTTGAGCTGAGCCGATCATATATGTTACCTCCAGGTTCCGTCTTCTTGCTGCCACATTTCGATGCGAAGCAAGGCCTCATTGACATACAGAACAAGAGGAGGATGGAATAAGAATATATCCCTCTTCCTTCTGATACGGCAGCGGCAACCACGACATGTTCGCCATCGAACAATCGTCTCGGCTCGTCAATCTATTGCTCGGTCCCGAGTGTTTGTGCTGTAGTGCAAGCATGCGCTGACGGGCTCCAGCGCCGTGTTGGTTTGTTGAGAGGGTGACACTGCAGTCAGTACTCATTTTGCTCGAACCCCGTGATGCAGACATTCGACCCTCAACAACGCTCACGTCCGAGTAGCCTGTTCTCATTTTTTCGGCAAGCGATACTTGCCGCCGGCTATCTCTAATTTATTCTCCGCCACCTTTCCTGCCAAAAACTCCTGTAACTCCTCATTCGTCCAGGAACAGCCATCAGGAATCAGCATTTTCATCATCATCAACATCTGTCCAAGAGGCATAGTTGGTGCTGAATTTGTTAGCATGCCCACGATAAACTGCCAGTATACAGTTCGGCGCTCCTGCTCCTTGGGATCGATTTTGGGCTTGCGAGGAAACGAGCGGCTGTCATTGCAAAGTTCTTGAGCTTCACCAGGATCGCCTGATTCACCTGCTTGTTCACCCTCGTTCAAACGCTCCAAGACAGCGTAGGTTCGGCTGCCAATGTCACGGAGCACTCTCCTGGAAATCCAGAACTTTAGAGCCAGGTCGAGAAGATCCTCGTCTATCATGAGCCGTTGCCATATCTCATCGAAAGTTCGTTCTGTGGGGCCGGGTTTGTCTCCAGTGCTGTCGTCCTGGAACGCGTATATCACAGCAGCCTCGTAAGTCTTGCATTCAAGCTCGACAGTGCGGTCCTCGAAGTCAAGTTTGATAGTTGCAGAACCTAACTGATCCAACCAAGTGAGTTTGCGAGAGGTCTTGAGTCGCTCAAACCCTTGTTCGTATTTGGCACGAATCGCAGCAACGGGTGGCGGGACTGTGAAAGGGTCCTTAGGTAAGGTTGGCCAGAAGAGTCGGGAGAGAATCTTGGAGTGATATGCTGGTGCTCCTGGATCAAGCGACGGTAGATAAATACTCTTTCCGAGAACTGAATCGACTCTTTTTGAGTCTTGAATGTCCTTCATCATGACATCGCAATTTTGTAAAGCATTGTCGCCGAACCTCTTTTTAAGCAGGCTCAGTACTTTGGTCTCTTGTATAAAGCTTCCTTGGTTAGAAAGCAATCGCTCTGCAATGATAAGTTGGAACTCCTTGATAAAAATTTCTTGAGAGCCAAGCGCGTTGATCAGAGTTCCGATGACGTCCTCGCTCTTAGGCCTCTTGTAGTTGACACCTGCGTCAACAGGATCAGGCACCCAGGTCATGTCATTCCAATCCAGGTCCTCGTCGTCGGCCTGGCGCCGTTGCTGTTGAGAAGCTGAGTTGAGCAAAACTGCCAACTCCGCCAGCTTTGCCTTTCCCTCCTCCGTACTGGCCTCACTCGGGTTAGAGAGCAAGCCAGTGACCACGATCCTGATGGCATCATCCCGCTGGCACAGGTACAGCTGCAGCGCGTGAACGACACGATCAAGGAGAACCTTAGAATGATCTAGGGCATGAAACGTCCTTATCATAGAAATGTACGTTTGAAGGATATCGGAGGTGGATCGTCCAGGGTGAAGGAGTCGCTTCCGAAGAGCGAGGGAGAACGTGTCGGTCAATTGAAGGCGGCGTTGTGGCGTAGAAACAGCCAGACGAAGATCCTCGAGTCCGCCCCGGCTTTCGGGCCAATTCAAAGCGATATCAAATAGTTCCTGAATTCGCAAAGTAGCAAGGCGACCAACCGCGATCTCCTTCCAGCATTCAACGTCGCTCCAGGCGACATGAGTTTCAAGACGACTGAACACCTCAACAGCAAGGCGGCCGTATCGGTTTTCAACCCAATCTAAAAGATGGCCAAGGCACCCAGTCAAGGTACTTGAGCCTGGGGTAGACGATTGTTCAGACGCTTTCCAGAATCCTGAATAAGAGGTCTTGATAAATCCCTCCATGCTGGCATCCATGATTTCGGCGAAGAGCACTTGAAATCTCTCTCCCACCAATCCAACATTCTTAAGAGATTCGAGAAGCCCCAGAAGCTCTTCCCGAGCCGCCGGATCACCACAACGATCTTGTGATTCTAACATCCCATCATAGCGTCTCCCAATACCAAGACCAGAACGTATGAGTCGCTGCAAGACACTTGTCAGGGCATTCGTCAAGCCATGGTTGAGAGAGTTACCAATGATGGCATGTAAATCGCGACGAAACTTTGAAAAGGATGAGTTAGCAGATGCGTCGTCCTCGTAGCCTTGGACTATGAGTGTCAAGCCCCAAAGGTATTGCCTGTGAGCTGCTTCGAGAGTCGAGACACTTGAGGCCAAGACCTGTGTGTGATCACCCTGACTGGAACACGCAGACAATAGTGGCATAACATGGTGAATGAAGTGCTGGCGAACTTGATGTGTGTGCCAAAGGAGGATATCTTCTGTATGGGCTGCCTGGGGCAAAGAGCGGCCAGGGTAGAGAAGGAGAGCCAGGGAATCACGGAAATCCAAGTCAACGTCTTGTGACTCTGGAGGCAAAGTGCCAAAGGAATCTTCAACTGCAACTGAAGTTGGTAGCTGGATCTTGGAGGTGACAGTATGCCATGCTCGATCCCACCTCACCTGGTCATCAGCATGTTGTGGGGTCTCGTGAAATAGAGGCGGTGGTGGTGGTGGGAGAGCATGCTGAGGTGACGCGTGGGGACCTCCAAAGGCAACACCTTGATCGGTGAAGGCTGTAACGGGAGTTGAACGCGGCGTGGGCGATGAGACATCCGTCTGGAAAACGGACCAGAAGACCTTTTGCTTGCGTGCCCGGTATCGCGACGCTGTTATGACCATTGTGGCATTGTAGTGTGGTTTGAGATGGGGTGTGGGAATGTCAACAAAAGAGATGTTTTGGTTGCTGTTGGTACGTGCGGATACGGCCACTGGGAAGTGGATACTTTGAACATGCACAAGGTTTCTACCGTTTATGTCACAGTGGGGCGCAGGACGGGCCGCGCTCCTTCAACGGCACGTTGGACCCCCGTCGGAGGGCGGCCGACACTCAACATGGTAAGTCGTGTAAGTGATCATCGGGGGGGGGTTTGCAAAGACAAGAAAAGAGTTTGTTCGTTTTCGTAGGACGATTCTTGGAACATACCTAGTGCATCTTTGTAAGTGCATGGCAGAATGAGGTCAAATAATAGTAATAAAAAGTCTGTAGACCTGATGAGCAATTCAAGAGAACTATATATCCTTTGTAAAACAACTGTTTACCGATACCTACCACAAAAGACTCGTGTTAAATCCACTGTTTGGGCAGGATAAGTGCCAACTACGGAGTCAATTTTGCTGGGTTGACTCGTAGGGTTTCGTTGTACACACCCCTAAGGACCAGTAAACCTTAGACAAAGCACGGATGCCATACCTCTACTCCAGATGTTTACGGCGTTTCAGATAAGGTATGAGGCTCAATTTTGTTTTTCTGTAAGATGTTGTTTCGCCAGCAGACGTTTGGACCATCTCATCGTCATCTACCGGGAAACTCAGCCCAGCGGCCGGCTTGTCCAGCTAGGAGGATCGATTTGTTCGCAAACTAAGCTTACTGTAGGGCGAGGCGAGGCGCACTGCACTAGCTAGATGTCAGAATTTGATGCCTGGCCAGTGGTGATTCGAGAAAGATTTTAAATTTGAATTGGGTGAGAAGGGGGTGGCAGAGTATCGCTTCGCTGCGAGTCAGTCAGCCAGGTTGATAGAGTCGGAACAGAATCGGTGACGGCGTGCTATCGGTGTGCTATAGGGCAGTAAAAATGCGACGGTCTCCGTAGCATCGAAAGAATTCTGGAGTATCACGGTTTGAGTGAACTGTGAATTATCACTGGGAGAAAAAGCATGAGCTAACTATGTGATGAACGAGACCATCAGGGGCAGATTTTTGGGGCCAGCGAAGACCATCTCCGGCTCGGCCGATATATACAAATTCGGCTCCGGGGCAGAATTGTGGTCATAGTGGATCTTCAGCGGACGAAGAGCTCCCTTTGAAAGCGAGAACCGCCAAATAAGTAACTAGATTGAGGATACCGCATAGGGAGTATGTAGACACGACTCTTGTGCGATTTCTCCATTGATACATGGCTGCTCTTGACTCTGTTTGCTTGGCGACGGCTAAAAATTCTTAACTCCGATACAGAAACCCGCCAAGGCACGGCTTGACCATCTCCGAAAGCTAAAGCCCGACCTTGATCATCCTCTAATTAGAAGTGAGGTAGTCTAGTAGTCTGGTTGAAGGCGAGCCATTCCGTCCAGGTTCAGGCCTGGGGAAAGGGTCAAATGTTACCCTACTTACTCTGGTGTTGTCGTAGGTTTGGCGGCCGAGGCGCTTATCGGCCAACGATATACCACACACAGTTCGCCGAATTGACTTCCGGCGTTCTTCAGATGCTTGTTTATTTCGGTTAGCAGCCCCGGTCGATCGGGGAGGTAAGAACAAAAAAAGAGTGACCAGAAAGACCAGAAAGGTAGCAAAGGTCTTATTGAAGGGTGCTATCGTCCAGTCTGTGATATGGCATCCATTGGCCCCCAGAACTTGGAAAGCCCTTATGCTGGCACATTGTCATTCATTATACAGCTTACCTACTACCGAACTTGTGTCCTACGAACATGTTTTTCGCGTACCTTGCAGTTCCTGTAGAAGAAAGACGGGAACAACTCCCTTCTTTCTTAGGTCAATTCAATATTTTATCCCCACCTCCACGTTTATTTGGCCTTAACTGGACATCACATCCCGCTTTTCCCAGCCCTACCCAGAGTGCTTGTGCCATACCATTGATCAACGTCGCATTGCGCAACGACCTCTTGTCTGGCCTCGAGATCCTTGATTCTTATGTTATGCTGTGGATCGCTGGGGTGGCAGGGCTATTAATCAGCGAGCCTCACTCAGCCTAGGAAAACTGGGCTCTCTTATGACAGCGCCTCCCAGGTGGCCAAGATTCCTCCTTAATGCATCCGCGCCTTTCGTAAGCTATCCGAATAAGGAAGGAAAGCTGACACACAAAAGTCTCTCTTTTCACAGCAGAAAGGTGACGATCTGATCCATTGTGTCACACTTGGCACTCAACCTCGCCATTCCCGTGTCTAGGGATTGACCCATCGCCGTGATGGATTTCGCTTGTCGAATCAATTACTACAAAGGAAAGACGGTCCCGTCGTTGTGGTCCATGGCGTCATGAACAGACAAGCATTTAAGATTTTCTTCCGGTTTTCCGGCTGTCAAAAGGTTATCTTAGGCTACAATTGTACAGTACTGTGCACCTGTGCCGTATAGGTTTATGTATGCCACCCTGCCAGCTGGTAGGCTGGCTACCTTACCCAGTTACTGTCACAGTCGATATAATCTGATTCGCTCACTTACATAAACGTAATTAGGTAGGTACGTAGTAGCACAGTAGGTAGACATGAATGCCGATATCCAACAACTGTCGTTCCTGCAAGGACAACAGGAGTAAGTGACCCGTACACTCCTCGGGGGTCGTTGGATACTCTAATAACAAAGGAACCGGGAATCTGTCCGCTCGCGTCAATCATCTCCACTCAGCAACCGTCCCTACGTCAGGATTGGCCAAGGCCAAGTCAGCAGATTCATACATATACCATACTAACATATGTTGATGCATTACTTTGGCCATGATACTGGTTTGTCAATGCTCTATACTTCAGACGGTTGCTGGCTCAGCTTTCTGACAGAATCAGGCTTGATTGTTCCAGAAACCATGCGGCTGGCCCCCGTTTCATTAAAGATCAAATGCAATGCACATGCCATGTCGGTGAATTGGGGTACATTTTTGATGACATCCTCCAGGTGTGAGTGTATGAAACCTGACAGCATCCCCACGCAAGACTCAGGGGTGATGGATGCAGCCCAGACCAGGGGGTTCCAATTCCTTTCACTTCGCGCCGCCTTGTTGGGCGTGGTGGTTACGCCGGCCGGCCGTTGGGACGACCACGATCCGTCCATTCGCCAGCAACACCCCCGGCCAAGGTGTCAATCTTCGGCCTTTTCGTCCAAGTCTGTTCTCCGGGGTGCCTTTGTTTTCGGGGCCGAGACGGGTTCGGACACGGACACGGAGTCGGGTAGCAGTTTAATGTCTCAGCCGGCGTACGAGGTTAATAAGGTTTACTGGCTTATCATCTTGTTTGAACCTTCAAAATCAACGATCGGTTTACTGCCGTTACCAATGTTTCCATTTGAACCACAATCCTTCCCACACCGTGGAGCTATGCGTCCGCGTAAGATGGCACTAAAACTCATCTAGAACTAAGGTACAGAGTACGGAGTACTTGTCCTAATTATTATCCCTCATAAGCCAGGCACACATGTTAAAGCCAACTTGTGTTCTTGGCCTGGTCCATGCTATTTGCGGCGCGGCTGTGTCCCCTAAACCTGGTCACTCAGCCAAGGGTGGGCTTGAGTGCCGCGACGATCATTTGCTTCGGACTCACATCCCCTTCCCAGTAGTCTGGGGCATCCCGTCCTCCCTGTACGGTTGGCTTGTTTCAAATCCGATGCCTCGTTCGATTCTTGCATACTACCACCCTCAATTTGCTCACTTCTGTCATCCATTCCAGCTTAGTCTGTACCGGTTTACCTACGTACCGCGCTTTTTGGGCAGTGAGTTGCTTAGCTGCCAAATGCCTGAAACGGCATACACTAAATATTGCTGACTAGAGGTTCGTTGCCTATATCGAAGATATAACGTGTTGTACCTATATCTATGGCAACCAGGCTTCAAACATCTCCATCCTGAGCCTGAAATAAAGCGCTGTGATAGGCTGCTTCCAAATGAAAAAGAATAGGTACATATAGAAGTAGAAAGATAGTACGGCTCCATCCATACCAGCCACTTATACGGAGGTATTGGTGAAAAGAAAGAATCCAAAGAATGGCTAAAAGTAGACTCCAATCCAATATGCTCCGGAGGTAATCCAATAACAGCATGTCCTTGCCTCTTAAGACATCCCAAGTTCTTTCATGATGCGAACCATATCTGATCGCTGATGACATATAAACAACGCCAGCCGACCCCTTGGCTTTAACAATTCAGACTGCAGGACACGATCGTTTCGAGTCCTTGTAACTGAAAAAAACACGCCGTCTTTAAAAGCAATATACCAATAATTGTGATGTTCTTGGTAGACCATAAGCCACTAACGCCAGATCCGGTTCAGTTCGAGGCTGAGCTACGAACGTTGCAGCAAGAATCGCATCCGACCTGCATACTCGCGTTGCTGTTTTTGTACAGTTCGTTCATTTAAACGTATTCGACTCATGAGTTTCGTCGACCCTTACACTTGTCGTGAAGTAGGTGTCCGTTTCGTGCAGTAGTTCTCGTAAACTCGGCTCCGCAGTTAGGGCAGGAAGCCTTTGCGGCTTGGCCAGATTTTTCTCGCTGATGTCGCAACAAATTACTGAAAGTTGAAAATTGTCGTCCATTGCACCCGTGTTCCCAGCATCGCGGCTTCGGCCGACTTTGCACGACTCTGACATGTCCAGCTTCTTGTGTGTTTGAGCCTCCCGGGCCCAGGACTGTAGGTACCTGATACATAAAACCAACGTCCTGGCCAACAGGTACAGGCGGTGATCGAGTACTATTATGAACAGTTAGCGTTGCTCGCGAAAGATATGCACCCTAGGAAAATACCTATATTGACTGGATCCAGCATAAACTGATGCATAATCCACAGGCATATTATAGTTTGCTTGTCTGATGGTCAGAGATTAGCATGGTCCGGGCGCCGCCCTATATATGCAGGGGTCTTACAAGCTTTGTGGGTATGAGGTAGGATAAACGGGTGCGGATTGCGGTTGATGGTCTTCGAGGGATGGGCTGTAAGATTGAAGATACGTTGAGCTGCTCATTGTAGTCGGAGTATCGCTCATGAGAGTCACGGGAGCAGGTGCCGTTGTATACGCTGAGATGTTCATAGCTGTTGTGGTAGCGGCAAGCCCCAAAGCCGAAGGCGAAGAATCGACGTAAGGGTTACTGTTAGCGCGGCGCATTCTGTTCACCAGCCTCGAGTCTCGACGTGCCCTATCTGACTGTCGTTTGACTTCTCGCTGGTCTGCCGAAAGAGACAGTCGTGGGGGGCTCGATGTCACGGATCTCGACTGTGGTGGGGGTGTGAGGCTGCTTCCAGAAACATGTCCCATTGAAGGCAGTCCAGGACTTAGCAAACTGTTTCCAGAGTTACTTGTCTCAAGAGGGCCTATAAAGATGTCAATTTCGACTGACATCGATTAGGAGACATAACAACGTACCTGGCCATGTGAAGGCTGATCGAGGTCCCATAGTAAAGGCTGGATCAAATTGGATAGCAACAGTACTTGAATAGTAACATTAGTACTTTGTGTAGAGTTGAAGGCAAAAAGAAATAATACCTCATGCTGGTTGACCGTCCTGCCTGACGAGAGTTCAGTACCAATTGATGCCTGTCCTCTTGTGGAAAGGAAATCAATGATCTTGGTCCCACCTGAGATTGATCTGGTTGACTCCAGGTTGAATCAATGCCTGCTGAAGCCAAGGTTGGAAACTGAGAATATGATTGAGAGGCAGATGTGGAGAGGTAAGTAGACTCGGGGGTTGGTGTGTTCAAGTAGGGTGTGGATGAGTAATGGTTTGGCGAGGGAACTGGAGGCCGAGGGGATATTTCGAGCGTATGAATTTGCGGCGAGGCACTTATGTTTGAGCCAAGGACGAACTCCCCACTAACAGACACTTGACTACCAACAGTTGATCTGGTGGGAGGTGAGCTCGGGTTGTCACAGGTTCCATCTGTCGTGTTCGAGTCCATCTTGACTGAGGATGGAGGGGACAAGGGAAGGTATAGAGACTCGGATTGAGACATACGGAAAGTCAAAGAGCTATGAAGCCGATGATAGAGTGATCTTGTTGCGAGGTGGGATTAATAAGTAAGGGAGCGAGGCTTATAACAATGCCTTGTGAAGCTGATTAGAGATGAAGACTCGAAAAGCTTGGTTATAAAGCGGTGATCTATCTATGGACCATCTGAGCCCCAAACACGGCCAGGGACAGGATGCCGACTTATATGAAGAGGGCAGTACACAATCCCGTTGGACGTGCATGACGAAGTAAAGGAACACTGACAGGAAACCTTCCTCGAAGAAGGCTTGAGTAGCATGGAACCATGAGCACAGGGCAGTACCCGACAAGGGTCTGAATTGCAGTGCTGTGTAGAATGCCCCATAGCGTACGCTGAGCAATGAGAAAACATGCCGGTAACAAGGGTGAATAATGATTGCGGGAGTGGCACCATTTGAAGGGAAATGGGGAAAAGAGCTTGGGTAACGAAGGGCTGGGGGGCGTGTTCAGAGAAAGAGATCCGGTAGCTATGGCCCAAGGGACCAGAAGTCATGGTGTTGGTATGTGGCGTAGCGGGGAAAGGACAAGCACCCATCGATTTGAAGTTGACCGGCAGCGTGTTTAGCACCCATGTCGATTGCCTTACCAGGCCAGCGAGGTACCCATGCGACGGCTAGAGCTGACATGGGGTCATGAGTGTGCGCGCGCACCCACCTTGTAAGGCTCCATCAAATGGGTGGGCTCTCCTCCCACGTCGAATTCAAGCGGGTCATGGTAACAGACCCCATCGCTCAACCCATCATACCCAAGATGGACCTGTACAATGAGACGACAGCCGAAACGTTCTCAGATTGGGCTGGGGCCGCAGTTGGCGGGTATTTGGAATACCAGACCATTTTTTTCAAGCGATGAAAGGGTAGAGAGGCGCAACATGATCCATATGCCAGTTGTATGCTGTGCTTCAGGCTGATTCACGGTTGCCAATGATCGCTTGTGCTGCGTATGCGTCTCGCGGTTTAAAGGCCGAAACCCTGCTTGCGTCGAGATTTGACGCCTGGCGCTAACGCGTCAATTCTGAACCTTGGACCTTGCTTGTGAAGTTGGTCTACATACTAGATATGGCACGCGATGGAACACGCGCAAACTGGGTGCTATGCTTTGCAGGCGGCAGTTGGCTGACAACTACGAATCGATGGCTTTCGAATGCTTCCTTGGAAGGGAGAGCGATGCTCAGAGGCGACCGAGACGGGAAGAGTCCAAAGAAAGCCGTGGGATTGGAATCCTTGCGCTCGCTTCTCTATGGCTCAACGAGTGAGCGGTCGATGCAAACGAGAAGGAGCCGTCTCCTTGGCTGTGCAGAAACAACAACTTAGTACTCGTGCCCTTCTGAGCCCAATCCAATGGCATAATGCTCCAAGCGCGTCAATCCAATAGCACGAGTCAAAATGAGCGTGATACGTAGCGTGTTCTCCGTGCCGCCAAGAGCAAGCGCAGATGCTAGGCGAGAGGCAAGCTCATAGTTAGGGGCCACGCAGTCTCGTCAATCCTCGACCTAAACGGTACAGTCTAATTAGGCCCATCACTCTGGTCGTGGAGATAGGACGGCCTTAACACATGTCGACAAAGGTTCAACGATTCGGTTTTTGCCAAGAGGGGTTCGTCGCGTAAATTCTAGCCGTCCAGGACAAGCACCCTGGAACAGGCAGCCAGTCCAATAGGCTTGTGCACAGTGGACAGCGGGTCGACAGTAATCGAATCCAGGGCCAAGGTCGCGGGCTCATCGTTGAAAGGGCGGTCCACGGCGATCCATGGATCAGAAAAGACAGGACAATGGGTATAGGGATGGACAGAGGGGGAGGGTGTTAGGAGGCATCCCCATCCAATGCTACTGTACTACTCCCATCTACTGGAGGGTTCAAAAGCGCGCGGCGCCCGCTTGACATGCCGCTGAATTGACTGAGTGCCGGGCCGTGGAATAAGTCGGAATGGCTCCCCTACTGCCGTAGACAGGTTGATTAGAAAAGCACAATCGTTTCTCCCAGACCAAGGAAACGGGTGCGAGCGAATGGTAACTAGTAGACGCCTTCCGCTTTTGGCGCGTGGTTGGTCTGAACAAGCGAAGCGGAAGGAGTTGGTTAGGTAGGGGTAAGTGGTAGGCGCCATTGACAGGCGCAACTAACTGCGCTAGAAGGATGAATAATGCGGCCATCCATTCTATTCCCCCAATACCGCGCAAATCGCTATCAACCCATTTCCCTCCCAGTTATGTTCCCTGTCAATTTGCTTCCACGAGCGGCCGACTCTTGGCTTTCAACGTCAATAACATCAGGTCAAGTTAGGGTGGTAAGGGCAACTAGCCTAGCCCGGCAGTTTCCCACTTCACGGACTGTATCTGACCCTCAGACCGCTCGGGGCACTCTCTTTCGCACTCTCAAGTACATTCTACCTTATTTATCATTGTTGACTTTGCATCTCCCTCTCCCTATTAACGAGGTATCATCTATCATCGAAGATGCAACAACATCCTGGATCATCAACGTGGCATGGGTGACTGACTATCAATGTCACGCACAGCCCCTGTGATCGCTCCATTCCCTTATCCTCAGACCCCCAGGTTCGATTGCTCACTCATCCGCCCCCATTGGTACCTTACCCTCCATTTCTCACATTCCAGATAGGCAGCAGGAATAGCCATGCACGAAAGCAACCACAAAGCTCTCATAGGTCGCTAAGCGCGAAATCTGCTACGTATCGAGTCTATTTCCGTTTTAGGTAATCACCGGGAAACTGTATACCCCCCATCCCCTCGGGTTGCTTGGTCGCTTGGTCAGAATAAGTTGTGCGTCATCATTCTCACAGTCCACCTGCACCATCGCTGAGACCTTTCATTAACCCTTTCAGCCAGTTACGCCTCAGGCGAATTATAGGACAATGAACCCGAGTAGGTGTTTGGCGAGAATGACAGATCCAAAAACTCGGACTCTAGCTTGCATCGGTCCGATGCATCATGACAGCCTTGACCGATTGCAACACTGAACTCCACTTTATGGTGGCTTGGCCATGCTTGCAGCAGCTCGTAAAGACCCCAGGGCAAAACGGCTGCAGCGCTGACGGCGTCTAATAGAGCCAATCGATATCACTCTCCTATTCCACAGGCGCGCAATGAACCAATGTCCAAGAGAGCGGGGACCGTCTAAGCCAAATGGCGCAGTGCGACAAAAGGACATTGACGTGGATCAGCAGCCTTAGCGTTTGGCCCCCGACTCCTAGGAAGCCAATCGGAAGAATTGGCAGGGTCATAGCTTAACCAAAAACAACACTGGACGTTTTCGCGATCCCAGTGCACAAACTTCCAGGTCTATGTTGGCAATCTTCATCGCGTAGTGCTTGGCTTGCGGGTCAAGCCCCTACGACTACAGCAACACTGGAACACAACTCTCTGGCTCAAGCCTTATTACCGATAAATAGGCCCAGAGCTTGAGCAGCTCAACCCTTGCCAGTTGAGCTTATAATGCAAGTACCACAGACACTTAATTTCCATGATCTTATGTCCATTTGAAACATAGCACAGCCTCTTATTGTCACCCTATGTATGAAACAAAGCAGAGAATAACTCCACACCCAGATCCTTAGATGATGCCTTACGCCTCGACAAAGGAATCTTACCTCACCGGTATAGTCCATACCTACTTAGCGTCGTGAGCCGCTGTGTTGTTCGATAAGCTAGGTAGGTACGTGAGATTCTGATGTAGACCACCCTCAGCACTCCGACGGTTTGAGGTCACAAGATCAGTCAAAGACCTGATTAACGTCGGGCTGGTACTGTAATTCAATTTGGAGCATTTATGGTAATTGCCGCTTCAAGGCTCCTCTTAGTCGATTTCGATTTTTGAGAATTTTCGATTGACTAGTTGACTCATTTGTTCTTGTGACTGTTCCTTGAGTATTACTTTCCAAGGCTGTTATTCATGGATCGTCTACAACTTCCAGTGCTTGAGCTGTTTTCAATTGAGAAGCGCTAAACACGAGATATTATTTACTCACTAGAACACCGCTTAGAATATCCGTATACCTTCATCGTTTCAATCAATACTCGGAATCGCAGATTGGTCTGCAAATGCGTACCAGAATATGCCAGGAGCTTGCTGCATACTACCAAAACTGGACAGCACTAGCCATTTCAAGAGAGCTCAGCCCGTTGATACGCAAGCATGCGGCACAACTTTACATCTATCACAGCAGTAATTGCAGCAAACTATGTGGGAAATGACATTGTGGTTCTGAGCTTCCAGCCATTTGATCATCTGCTTGGAGAAACGGTAATAGTCTCAAGGCAAGAACTAGGTCTTAGCTTTTGTGAAGCTATCTAGCCGTCACCCAAGCTAATCTACGCGCGCGGCATCCCCACCCTTCAGTTGAACACACTAAAAGTCCATTTGCAGGAAAGCTGAGAAAGCCAAGCCAACTCACAGAAGCCATCAAACATCAAAACACGCACAATTCATGGGGGCCACGCATGTTTCAGACACGCCACGGTTCCGCCCTCCTAAGAAGATCCCAGAAATGACCCTAGGGATCAACGAAACGGCCATGATCCCTCTCTCTAGAGCACTCGAGATCACACCGCGAAATGCTCCGGTCAAACCATATTGCTCCAAGGGATGAAACCACTGCTTCCAGCTCGAGGGGCTCAGCCTCGATCGGCCTAGACTACTGCAATCCTCAGATTGGTTTATGTCGCTGCCTGGAGAGGCGATCGATGCCATTTCGGTATTAAGGGCTTGTACATGTTTGAGGGGTGTATTGGTCAAGCAGACACCAACTAAGCAGTGGGCAAGGCAGACTGGCAAGACTGGTCACTCATCGTCTAACTAATAAGCTGCAAGAAAGCCTGCAAGAATATGGTTATGGCATAGCGCCACTGCCATCGTCATACCCCTGATCCAGTATTCGGTACTATCTCGAGCAATTTTCAGCAGTCCATCCTCTAATACTCAACAATAACGGAATCTTTAGAGTTGGCATAACACGGGCATATTCGCCTGCTCTGGCTCGGTGGATCCAGCATTGGCGAGCTTGCCTTGTGACAGTCGTCTCGGTAATGCAGGCTCAAGTCTCAGGAAGTCTCAAGCCGTGTGTTGAAGATCGACAAGCTCCATTAGTTAACGTGACGTTCAGAACTCTACCCGATCACTGGACGACAAGGGTCCTGGCCTGGTTCCATAGCCGATACAGTATCCATGTTATACGTAGTGTACATGAAGATACAAGCTTCAGCGGCTGGTCGCTACGTTTCCGACTCTCCTGGGGAGATTAGTGCCAGCGTATTTGTTTAAAAGGGAAACATGCCGAGTAAGGAACGTTCTCTGATTAGAGACTATCACCAAATGTTCGTCACAACCCGAACCCCGACTACCAGCACAATCACCGTCACCGAGCGTGATGCAGAAACAAAGATGTCATGTTTTGCGATCGTAGCCCGCATTCTTCGGTCCCGAGCTGTGCGATCTTTTAACCCCTGAA
Organism: Fusarium subglutinans; assembly: GCF_013396075.1. NCBI lineage: Eukaryota > Fungi > Ascomycota > Sordariomycetes > Hypocreales > Nectriaceae > Fusarium > Fusarium subglutinans. The sequence goes on from NW_023502242.1 coordinate 100,557, forward strand.
CGTTGTGTTGCAGACCCATTATAACATGAAAAGATGGTGCTCAAGAGAACGATGGGATCCGTCTACCTCTCATGGTCTGAGACATGAGGCAGTGTTGTTTAGTGAAACATCTTATTATGTATGAAACTTTTCCTACACTTTCATGTGATGGAAGTTTAGCATTGAACGGATGTTCTAAGTTCAAGATAACTACTATGCGCCTTGCAGACCAAACTCTGTGAGATCCTCAAGGTAGTCGAAGTTACGAAGTTATAATCCCCCAGAGCAACACAACATGTTATCTCTTGACTTCCTCCAGGACTCGCCTGACTGCAACAAGGTAGTCTCCGTATACACCATGGTCTTGTTCAAATCTCTCCATAGGTGTATAATATCCGTGTTCCGCTATCAGTCAATACCCGCGGGAGCGTTCAGTGCCTTATGTACCCTGGACAACTAGCCTCCTTTTCACGGCCCAGATATCCGTGTAGCGTCAACTTACCACCTTCAGCACAGGTGAAAACAACCCTCTTAACTGGACCTTTAATTTCTTCGGATGACGGAGCTTGTTGAGCAAGTTATTGACTAGTTGTTGTACAGCTCCGTATGTGCATCAGAGCTTCTGCTGTTGAGAATCCCGAACGATATCGAACAACAGCTATATTGCCTACAAGAGCAAACGTGTTTGATGGGGGCCATGCCGCATTGAACTCTGGTGGCCATCATAGAAAGTGGTTAAGTCTACTCAAGCAAGAGAAGGGGGTGGATCTGAAGACTGGTAAATCAGACTGAACATGTGGCAGATGCCCAAGCTAGCCTGCGTTCGGAGTTCGAAGGACCAAGGACAACTTGCACCAGAAAGATATACCTTTCCTTGTAGGTTTCCTCCACAGGACGTTGGAGAGGAATATCAAAGGTTACTCCAAGCCATGCTTTTCTCTTCCCCCGGGTCTTGCGAGATGATATGCAGGGACGGCGCCAATGGTCATACGATCAACTCTAGCAGACATCATACTAATGGCAGGATTAGGAGGAAGGAGTCTACACAGGTTCATCTGTTCGCTAGTTGTTGGGGATGCGGTCGGTACCTGAGCCCATCACTGCCGTACGAACCAAGGGTGGGCCGAAGAACAACGAACCGAATCCTTCGGGTGAGATTTCTTCTAGCGGCCGCAACCTTCTTTCCAAGAGGCGCAAATACAGGGTCTTGATTCTCAACGGCCTCTCTTTTGTGACCGACAATGCATGAGTTGAGTGAAGTTGGAGATGATAGATGGAAGCTATGTAGTATCCGGAATAGGGTGAATACTGACCCGAGGATGCAGCTAAAGACCCTGAGCATGTGTCAACTCGCCTGGTGAGATCCTGGACGCTGATGAGACTACTAGCCAGGGGCACAGTTATATCACGGGGGCCCTGGAGGGGGGGGCTTTTGAGGCTGTGCGTGGGATCAGGGTTAAAAGGAAGATAGGATGGAATGTTGTCCAAGCTCATATCAATCCAGTGGAGTAATCGGGTTTATTTTCTTTCCGCTTACTCCGTACATTAAAGTTTCTTGCTAGAATCGGTCATAAGCGCTTCGGTCAGACTCTGTTATGATTGGCTATATCTAATTACCTTGGCGTAAGTGATCTCTTCCAATCTCACTTCAAGCGGCAACGTCGGGCACTGCGGCTTCTCAGTGCGGCAAACTGTTGTATAGCTCTTATTTCGACATTTAAAGGATATGTCTGTGAAAACTACGTTTAGTTTTGTTATATGAGTTGACATGTTCTTGCCACTGATATAGCAATTTCTGGCGAAATGTATAGGTCGAAGGGATTGTATCATATCCCGCTCTAACTTGTTTTGATTTAATCATCTTTACATTTCAAGCTTGATGAAGGCTGGGTGCTAACATTACCATCAGAGTTGGCAATTATGGTTCTATTAACCGGCGTGATATAGGGTAGTTTACGTTATCATATCTTCGATTAGGTATGTCAAGAAGAATAGTGGAAAGTAATAAACTCTTGTGCTGTTTATAAACTGTCGCGTTCCCACCCTATCGTAATGATGGTATTGTCCATTTCCAGTAGCGAATCTTAGCACCAAATCGTGAATCGTGAATCGTGAATCGTGAATCGTGAATCGTTTATAATATTGGTGACGCGAATTGTTAAAGGTGCCTGAGGCACCTACCATGTATATTAGCTAGACCACCTGGCCTAAGACCTTAGTTAGTTATAGTTAATATATATATATCCCTCTTAACAGGTTATAAGCCCCTTATATATATATTTACTATATAATTAAAGGAATTTCAGTTATTACTATTAAATTTAAAAGGTAAAAATACCTTATTATAAAGATTAAGTTATTAGAAAACTCCTTATAAGGAAAAAATTAAATACTTAAAAAGCTTTATATTCTTTAAAAATACTAAAAACTAATATTATAAAGGCTAATAATACTTTAATTTATTAAAAAATAAAGGTATAACTAATTAAGCCTAATAACTAATTTATAAATATTT